>NW_018220170.1:23449-26971 GCF_001263595.1 Phalaenopsis equestris
TGAGAGGGTCTGAGGGAAAGAAGAAAAAAAGATAGTGAGAAATGTTAGACGAAGTGATGGAATTAGATAGAAAAAGATATATGGAGGGATAGAGAGTGAGAAATTGATAGAGAGAGGTGGCATAGTGGGGATAGAGGAGGAAAAAAAAGAGTTAAGAAAGAGATAGAGTGAGTATGAGATAGGTAGTAGTGGGTGTGAAAAACTTAGAGAGTACAAGCGAAAGTGGGAGAGAGAAAGTGGGATAGTGAGTCAGTGTGAGATTGTAGGAGAGAGAGGGAGGAGAGTGTGATAATAGAGATAAAATCGTAGAAAGAGATAGCAAGATTGTGTGAGAGAGAAGAAATATAATATGGAGAGAGAGATTAGAGAGAGAAAAGCTAGTTAAAAAAAGAGAGAAAAATAGATGGAGATGGAGGGAGGATGGGATTGAGGAGGAGAGAGATAGAGAAAGAAAAGAAATTGAGGAGAGTGAATAGAAATATAGAGAATGAGAATGACCACATGTGAGAGGGGGAGAGAGTGTGAGCAAGGGAGTGTTTAAGTGAAAGTTAGAGAGTGAGCAAGAGTGAGAGAAAGTGGCAGAGAGAGGTAGGGCACTAGAAAGAGTTAGGGATAAATATATGGGAGGGAGAGAGGGAATGTTTGTGAGAGAGAGAGAGACAAAATAAAAGGGATAGGAACAGATAAAGAGAGAATGAGAAAGATAGAGTGACAGAGATAGGGTTAGTGAGATGGAGAGAGAAGAGAGAGAACAACTGAGAGATGAAAAGGGAGAGCAAGAGAATGAAGGGAAACATAGAGTGGAGAAGAGAGAAAAAGAGAGAGAGAGTGAGGGAATGAGAAAAAGAGAGAGCGAGAGAATGAAGGGAAAAGAGAGTGAGAGAAAAGAGACAGAGAGATAGTGAGAGAAGTGAGAAAAAGAGAGAGCGAGAGATTGAATGGAAACAGAGAGTGCGATAAGAGAAAATTAAAGTGAAAGAGAGAGTGTGAGGAAGGTAGAGAGACAGAGTAAGAGAGAGAATAGAGAGAAAGTGAGGGTGGGAGGGAGGGAGGATGGAAGAGAGATGAAGAGAGTGCAAGTGAGAGAGAGAGAGTGGGAAAGAAAGAAAGATTGCAAGAGAAAGAGAGAGAGGGAGAGTTAGTGCAGGATAAAGAGTGAGGGAGTGTGTGAGAGAAAGACAAGAATGGAGGGAGAAAGAGCGAAAAAAATAGATATATCAAGAAATATTGTGAGAGAGATGGATAGATAGATCAAGGGATAGAGAGAAGTATGAGAGACTGAGAGAGAGATTAGGAGAGGAATAGGGAGAGGGAGGGAGGGTGGGGGGAGGGATAGGGGAAGGAAAGAGAGAAGGAGATAGAGAGGAAGTGTGAGAGAGAGTGAGATAGGGAAGTGAGAGGGGGAATGAGAGAAAGAATGGGAGAAAAAGAGAGGAAGAAAGACAAAGGGATCAAGAGAGAGAGTATAAATAGTGAGAGACATTAGGGAGTGAGAGAAAGAGAGGAAGAGTAAGAAAGATATAAGGCAAGACAAAGAGAGAAAGAAAGAGAGGGAGGGAGAGGGAATATATCTCACCATCACACCCTCTCTCATTATTCTCCATCTCAACCCCCATCCATTCCACACACTCTCTCAATATTCTTTATCTTGAGTGAAAGAGGGGCGAGAAAAATAGATGAGAGAAAAATAGAGACAAAAGAGAGAGTGACCGAAGAGAGAGTGAGAGAGAGTGTGTGAGAAAAAGAGATAAAGATGTGTGTTAGAGTGAGGGACGGAGTGAAATAGGGAAGGAAAAAGAGAGAGAGAGAAGCATAAAAGAAAGTGAGAAATAGTGAGAGAGAATGATAAGGGGGAGGGAGAGAAGAGAGCAATACAAAGATAGAGTGAAAGGTGAGAAAAAGAGAGTGAGCGATAAAACAAGAGAAAGAGTAAGCAATGATAGAATTAAGTAAGAGTGGTAAAGGAGAGAGCAAGAGAATTAGAAATAGAGAGAGTTAGAGAGGTGAGAAAGATTAAAGAGAGAGTGGGAGCAACAACAAGAAACAAGAGAGAGTGAGAAAGCAAGAGCAAGAGTGAGTGAGTGAGAGAGGAAGACATTAATTGAAAGAGAGTGAGAAACCAAGAGCAAGAGTGAGTGAGTGAGAGAGGAAGACATTGAGTGAAAGAGAGAGGGAGAGGGAGGGAGGGAAGTGAGAGGGAGCAGAAGAAAGAGTGAGAGATTATGGTGAGGATTAAAGAGAGAAAGGGAGAGAGTATAGGGCAAGGGAGTTTTTTGAGGATTGGAACGGGTGAGAGATATCAAGGGACAGAGAGTGAGAGAGAGAGAGAGAGAGCAAAGGAGAGAGTGTGTGAGAGAGAAAGAAGATAGAGTGAGATAAAGAGAGAGAAAGAGAGTGATGGAGAGGGACAAGGGAGAGGGAGAAGGTTCTCCCTCTTAATTTTCTCTCTAATAGTCCCCTCCCACTCTATCGTTCTCTCTCTTGCTCCCTCTTCCCTTACTCTCTCTTCCCTCTATAGTTCTCTCTTACTCTCTATCTAAATCTCTCCCCTCTCTCCAACTATCTCTACCTTATTCATCTCTCACACAGTCTCTCCACATCCTCCTTGCTTCTCTCTCTTATTATCTACCTCTCTCCTCTTTCTTGATTGCTCTCTATCTCTCTCTAGCTCCCTCTTTGCCTCACTAGCTCTCACTCCCACTCCACCTCTTACTATCTCTCTTCCCCCCTCCACATTTATCTTACTCCCTTTTTTCTTTTTTCCCTCTTCTTTCACTCTTCTCGCTCTCTTTCTTGCCTCAACTCTATCTATCTATCTATCTCCCTCTCTTTGATAATCACTCCCTCTATGGAGACAGGATAAGGATAAGCGAGTAGGGAGGAAGTGAGCATAGAGAGTGAGAGAGAGGGGGATATAGAGAAGAGATTGAATAGAAAGAGAGGGATGAGAGGCAAAGCAAGAGAGGGGAAATAGTGAATGAGTGATGGAGAAGGTCAAAGAGATAAAGGGGAAGAAGGGACGGAAGGAGGGGGTAAAAGAGAGTGAGAGAAAAAGGTAGGGAATGTGAACAAAGCATGAGAGTGTGAGAGTAAGAAAAAGAGACATAGAGAGAGAGAGATAGAAGGAGATGGAGGGAGAAAGAAAAGGAGTGTCAGAGAATGAGAGCGAGGATATTGAGAAAGAGTGGGAGAGATAGATAGAGAAAAATAAAAGTGAGTGAGAGAGCAAGTGAGTGAGAGGGTCATAGGGACTGAGACAGAAAGTAGATAGAGTAAGAGAGATAATAAAATAGAGAAAATGAGTGAGGAAAAAAGAAAGGGAAAGAGGAAATAGTGAGGGAGGTAAGGAGAGTGAGATACAAATAGCGGGATTGAGGGAGGGAGGGAGGGAGGGGAAGGGAGTGGAAAGAGTTTGAGTGAGCGAGTGAGAGAGGACTAATAGAGAGAAAATTAAGAGGGATATTACAAGAGAGAAGGAGAGAAAGTTAGAAAGATAAAGTGCTCAAGCAAGTTAGAGCCAGA
>NW_018220170.1:27053-29935 GCF_001263595.1 Phalaenopsis equestris
ATGGAGAGAGAGAGAGAAGAGAGGGTGCGTCAGAGAGGGAGAAAGAGAGTTGGGGAGGGGGAGAGTGTGCAAGATAAATTGTGGCATGTAGAGAGATAATGAGATTGAGGGAGAGAGGGAGTGTGAGTGAGTGAGGGAGAAACAGGTAAAGAGTGGCTTGAAAGGGAGAGAGATAGGTAGAGAGTGTGAGATAAAGGGGGTGGGAGAGATGAGAGAGAGCGAGGGAGGGTGAGGGAGTAAATGAGTGAGATAAAGAGAGAGATAAGAAATGGAGTAAAAGTAAAAGAGAAAGAGAGAAAGAATAAGAGATAGAGAGAGAGGCAAGTAAAGAGTGGCTTAAAAGGGAGAGATAATGAGATTCTAGGAGATAGAGTGTGTCAGTGACGGAGAAAGAGGTAAAGAGTGGCTTGAAAGGGAGGGAGATAGGTAGAGAGTGCGAGATAGAGCGGGTGGGAGAGATGAGAGAGAGCGAGGGAGGGTGGGGGAGAGTAAATGAGAGAGAGCGAGGGAGAGAAGAAATGGATTAAAAGTAAAAGAGAAAGAGAGAAAGATAAGAGATAGGGAGAGAGATATAGTGATATGGTGTTAGAGAGAGCTAGGAAGAGGGTGATAAGAGGTTCGGAGGGAAAGCTTGTCGGTGAGGGATAGACCGAGTAGGGAAGGGAGGTAGGGAGAGATAGGGACTCTAGACTGAGACAGAGAGTGGGTTAGAGGGAGAGTGAGAGTGAGATAAAGGGAGGGAAAGAGAATAAGAAAGAGAGGGAGGGGAAGATTTAGAAGTAGAAAGAGTGAAATAAACATAATGTGAGAGAAAGGGAGAGAGAGGACGGGGAAGGTAAAGAGGGAGAGATGGAGATAGAGAGTGAGGAGTGGGACAGGGAAGAGTAAAGGAGATTAAGAAAAAAAAAAAAAAGTGAAATAGAAGAGAGTACAAAAGAGATATAGAGGAGTGAGAGAAGATATAGAGTAGAGGATAGAGTGAGAAATAAGAAGAGAGTGAGAGAAAGGGAGAAAATATGGGAGAGAGAGGGATAGATGGAGTGGGAGTGTGAGATTGAGGAAGGGTGAGAGGAAGAGAGAGGGAGAAAGACAGAAATAGATTGAGAGCAAGACAAGGTAAGACAAAATGAGATAAAAAAGAGAGTAATAGAAATGAGTGAGGAGAGGGTACAAAAGAGGGAGCAAGATAGAGAGAAAGGGGAGAGGGAGAAAGAATGGGCACATGAGTGAGAGAGATAGAGCAAGGGAGAGAGAAAGAAGAGAAGAGAGAGAAAGAGAAATGATGGGGGAGAGGAGCAAGTGAGAGAGGGAGATGGAGAGAGCTAGAGAGATTACGGAAATAGATGGAGAGGGAATGTGAAGGTGATTTAGCACAAGAGAGAGATATAGAGAGAAAGTTATAGAATAAGAGGGAGACCATGAGGGAGGGGAGAGAAAGAGGAAGAGAGGAGAAAGAGTAAGAGAGAGGTGGAGGGAGAGTGATAGAGAGCTGTAGAGAGTAGGAAGAGAGAGCATAAGTGTGCTCAAGAGGGAGAAAGATAAAGTGAGAAAGAGTGACTGAGAAAAGCAATAGAGATGGGAAGATAGATTGCAAAAGAAATAGAGGTCAAGAAAGGGAATAGATAGAAAAGAGAGTTAGAAAGAGACAAGAAGGTAAAGGGAGAATGGGCAAGAGAGAACGAGGGGGGAAAATGATGGAAACAAGAGTAAGAGAGAGGGAAGAGAGAAAGGTGAGAGAGAGAGTAAAAGAAGGAAGTGAGAGAGTAAAAAGCATTAGGGAGAGAATGAGAGAGAGGAAAAGAGAAAGAATGGAATGATGAAAAGGAATGATAAAAGCGAGATATAGAGAAAGGGGAGAGAGTTGGAATTTAAAAAATAGCAAGAGAAGGAGAAGGAATAACGAAAAGTAAGTGAGAGTGAGAGATAAGGACAGAGGGAGTAAGACAGACTATGGGATGAAGAGAGATAGAGCAAGAGGGAATGAGAGAGAGAAGAATTGCAAGGATAATGAGAGAGAGGAGAGAAAGGAGGAATGGAGAATGATGGGGAGGGGAGAGAGCAAGTGGCAGAATGAAGTGAGGATAGGAGGGAGGGAGGGAGATATAGAAATTGAGAGATAGTAGGAAATGAGGAGGGAGAGAGAAAGCAAGGAAGGTGGGAGAAATTGGTATAGAGATAAAGAATAGAAAAAAAAAGGGAAGATAGATTAAAAGAGAGAAAGAATAGAGTGGGAGAGAGAGAGAAAGTGAGCGTAGGAGCTAGAGATTGTGATAGAGCGAGAGTGAAAATTGCTAGAAAGATAGGATGAAAAGTGAGAAAGAGAGAGAGGGAGGGAGAAGAATGGGAGTGTAGGATGAAGGGTGGGAGGGAGGTAGAGAGAGAGAACATGAAAACATAGAGCAAGAAGGTTAGAAGGTGGAGAGAGACCATGAAAAAAGATAGAGGAAGACGGATAGAAGGGGGAGTGTTATAAAGAGAGTAAGAGAGACGAGAGATAGAGTGAGAGAGCAAGAGGAGGAAATAAAGTGAGTGGGAGTGAGAGATATAAAGAGAAGATAGAAGGAGAAAGGAGAAATGATAGATAAAAGGGAAGAGAGAGTGGAGAGAATAGAGAGATATGTAAGGAAGGATAGAGAATGGAGGGGGAGAGAGAATGGGAGAGATTGTGAGAGTGTAAGAGTGGAAGATGAGAGAAGAAAGAGAATAAGGGAGGAAGAATGGGAGGGAGAAAAGATGGGGAAATTGTGTGAAAGAGATTGCTGGAGTGGGGAAGGTACAAAAGGAAGAGAAACCGAGAGAGAGAGAGAATAAGAGAGAGGGAGGGCGGGATAGGGAGAAGGAGAGTGAAAGGGAGGGCATCAAGGTGTATGAAGAGAAGAAAA
>NW_018220170.1:30056-31755 GCF_001263595.1 Phalaenopsis equestris
CACACTTAAGAGAGAGAGGAAAAATGTGAATAAGTGAGAGAGTGTGTGGGTGAGAGCAAGTGAGATAAAAAGGGAAGGAGGAGGAAGAGAGGGAAAAAGAGAGTCGAGGAAAGAGAGAAGAGAGAGAGGTAATTAGAGAGGGATAAAGAAACAAATAACGAGGTTAAGAGAAAGAAAGTAAGAGAGAAATGAGAGAGGGAGAGAATAAAGATAGTGATAAAAGAGAGAGGAAGCTGGAGATTGAAAAATGGTCAAAGAGAAAGAACGAAGGAAAGATGGGGATAGAGAGAGTAAAAGTGAGAGAGTAATAGTGTGAGATTAATATTGAGAGAGAGAGTAGGAGAGAGCAAGAGAGAAGAAATTTTGAAAAGAGAAAGAATTGAGAGAGAGAGAGAGGGAGGTAAATATATAGAGACAAGAGAGAGATGAGAAAGTAGGAAGGGAGTAAGTACAGAGAGTGGGAGAAAGAGGGAAAGATATAGAAGAGATTGAATAGAAAGAGAGAGATGAAAGGCAGAGCGAGAGAGGGGGAGAGTGAGCGAGTGATAGAGAAGGTCAAAGAGGTAAGGGGGAAGGAGGGAGGGAAGGAGAGGGCACAAGAAAGAGAGTGTGAGTGGGTGAGATGTAGAGAATGAGGGATTTTGAGAGAGTGAGAGCAAGAAAAAGAGACAAAGAAAGAGGGAGGGAGAGAGATAGAAACGAAGGGAGAGAGAAAAGGAGAGTGTGAGAGAATTAGGGCGTGGTGATAGAGAATAAGCTTGAGAGAGAGGTGAAAATGGATGGAGGGAGGGAGAGTGAGATAGAGAGAGGGAGTGAGACAAGGAGGAAGGGAGCGTGACGAAAGTAAGATAAAGAGAGAGAAGACTATTAATAGAGATAAGAGAGACAACAAGAAAGAATAGAAGAAAGAGTGAGAGAGATAGATTGAGAAAGCAAGTGAAAGAGGCAAAGAGAATGATGTGGATAGAGGGAGAGAGGAGAGAGGGAGTAAAAGAGAGGGAGAAAAAGGGAGAGTGATATATCGAGAGGTAGGAGAGTGATGGAGCGAGTGAGGGATAGAGAGAGAATAAAATACGTATGGAGAGGAAGAAACGAGACGGAGGGTCAGAGAGGGAGAAAGAGAGTGATGGGAGAGTGAGAGATTGAACAACTGTGAGGGAGGGAGAGAGGGAGGGAGTGAGAGGGAGTGGGAGAGGTGGATAAAGAAGTGAAGGTAAAGAGAGTTGGAATAAAAGGGAGAGAGATCAGTATAGAGTGCAGAGAGATGGGGTGGGAGAGATGAGAGAGAGCGGGAGCGAGTGAGGGAGAGCAGGTGAGAGAGAGATGGGATGGGAGAGATGAGAGAGAGAGAGAGAGCAAGTGAGGGAGCGGGCAATGAAGTAAGTGATAGAGAGCTCTAGAGAATGGATAAGTGAGCGGGAGACAGAAAAAGAGAGAGAAGGAGAGGATATTAGTAATAAGGTGTGAGAGAGAAAGATGGAGAAAGGGAAAATGTGGGGAAGAGAGTAGGATGAGATGGAGAGGTTGAGGGATATATAAAGTGGGAGATGTAGCTATGGAAAGATAGAGACCGGTGAGAGAGAGGGATAGTGGAAGAGATAGAAAGATGGAAATAGAGAGGGAGAGAGAGAAAAGAGAGAGAAAGCGAGAAAGAGTAAAAAAAAAGAGAAGAAATAAAGAAAGAGATTAAAAGAGAAAA
>NW_018220170.1:31884-37210 GCF_001263595.1 Phalaenopsis equestris
GGAGGGTTTGAGGGTTGGAATGAGAGAGATAGAGAAAGAGTCAGAGAGTGGGAGAGAAAGAAATAGAGAGAAGAAAGAGATAAAAAGCGAGTGACAGAGAGTGAGAGAGAAATGGAGAGTGGGAGAGATGATAAGAGAGGGTAGAGCAGTAGAGCAAGTGAGAGGTAATGAGAGGTAAAAAGAGAGGGAGGAAGCAAGAGCAAGAAAAGAGATAAGGAAGTGAAGGTGAGAGTGAGACAGAGACAGAGAGAGTGTGATTGTGGGAGGGAGGGAGTGAGAGTGAAGATAGTAAGACTGAGAGGAGATTAATACAGAGAGAAGAGAGAGACCAAGAGAGCGAAGGAGGGAGAATGGTAAAAGAGAAAGGGATATAGAGAGAGTATGATAAGTGTTGAAAAATAAAAGAGAGGAAGGGTCAGACAAAATGAAGGAGAGTGTGGGATAGAGAGAGTGAGTTGGGGAGGGAGGTAGGGAGGGAGAGAGTATGAGAGAGGGAGAGACAAAGATAAAGGGAAATATTGAGGTAAGACGGAGAGAGCGAGAGAGAGAGAGAGATAGATAGAGATTGCAAGCGAGGGGTGTGGAAGAGATGAGAGAGAGCAAGAGCAACTGAGGGAGTGCAAGTGAGAGACTACAAGAAATGGAATTAGAAAAAGAGATATATAGAGACAAGAGAAAGAGAAAGAAATAAAGAAACAGAGAGAAAAAGGGAAAGAAAAAATGATAGAAAGAGAGTAAAAATGAGAGAGAAGAAAGATTGAAAGAGGTCAAGAGGGAAGAGAAACTATATGAGAGATCATAGGGAGAGTAGAGATGGGAGGGAGAGGGAAATAGGGAGTGTTTGACTGTTGGAATGAGAAAGAGATAGACAAAGAGACACAGAGTGGGTGAGAGGGCATAAAAGAGAGAATATGGAGAGCGAGAGAGAAAAAGCGAGTGAGAGAGTGAGAGAGCTATAGAGAGTGAGAGAGTGAGAGTTATAAAGAGTGAGAGAGATTGATAAAGTGAGTTGTAAGAAGAGAGGGAGGGAAGGTGAGATAATGAGATAAAGGATGTGAAAGATGGAAGGAGAGCAATACAAAGAGAGTGTGGGAGTAAGGGAGGCATTAGGGTAGAGAAGATGGAGAGACGAGAGAAAGAGAGAAAAAGAAGAAGATTGAAAGAGAGATAGAGGGAGGGAAAGAGAGAGAAAAAGAGAAAGAGAGGGAGAGGAGGGGCGAGAGAGGCATAGAGAGAAATTGAGAGAGAATATGAGAAGTAGAGAGAGAAAGATAAGAGAAAATGTATGAGAGAAGGTAGAGAGTAGAGAAGGAAGGGCGAGGGAAATAGAGAGAGAGAGGAAAGCGATAGAGAAGAGAAAAAAGGGACACGGGGAGGGAGCGTTTGAGGGTTGTAAAGAGGTGTAGATTGAGAAATAGATAGAGAGTGGGAGAGAGAGCGAGAAAGAGAGAGATAGGGATAGAGAAACATATAAAATGATAGAGAGTGAGAGAGATGATAATAGAAGGATAGAGCAAGAGAGAGGTAAGAGGGAGGGAGAAAGGGAGAGTGAGATAAAGAGATGAAGGATTTGAAGGAGGGAGGGAGAGTGGGAAAGAGGAATTGAAGGAGGGAGGGGGAGTGGGAAAGTGAGTAGGATTGTGGGAGGGAGGGAGGGAGCGTGTGATAAAAAGATGAAGGAGAGAGGGAGGGAGTGAGAGGGAGTGGGAAAGGTGGATAAAGAGGTGAAAGTAAAGAGAGTTGGAATAGAAGGGAGAGAGATCAGTATAAAGTGGAGATAGATGGGGTTGGAAAGATGACAGAGATCGGGAGCGCATGAGGGAGAGTAGGAGGTAGAGATTGGGTGGGAGATATGAGAGAAAGTGAGAGCGAGCAAGGGAGCAGGCAATGAGGTAAGTGATAGAGAGCTCTAAAGAATGGATAAGTGAGCGGGAGATAGAAATGGAGAGAGAAGGAGAGGGTAATAGCAATAAGGTGTGAGTGAGAAAAATGGAGAGAGGAAGAAGGTGGAGAAGAGAGTAGGGTGAGTTGGAGAGGTTGAGGGATATATAAAGTTGAAGATAGAGCTACGGAAAGATAGAGACCGGTGAGAGAGAGAGAGGGATAGTCGAAGAGATAGAAAGATGAAAATAGAGAGGGAAAGTGAGAAAAGGGAGAGAAAGAGTGATGAAAGAGTTAAAAAAGAGCGAGAAGAAATAACGAAATAGATTAAAATGTATGAGAGATGGTACAGAGAGTAGAGAAAAAAGCGAGTTGAAAATAGAGAGAGAGGGGGAAAAAAGGGACATAAGGAGGGAGCGTTTGAGGTTTATAATGAGGTAGAGATTGAGAAAGAGACAGAGAGTGTGAGAGAGGGCAAGAAATAGAGAGATAGAATGCGAGAAAAAGCGAGTGACAGAGAGTGAGAGAGTCACAGAGAGTGGGAGAGATGATAAGAGAAAGATAGAGCAAGTGACAGGTAAAAAGAGAGGGATACAGGAAGTGAGAGGTAAAAAGAGAGGAAGTGAAGGATGGAGGGAGAATGAGATAGAGAGAGTGATTGTGGGAGGGAGGGAGAGAGAGTTAAGAGTGAGAGGGAGATGATTAATAAAGAAAGAAGAGAGATTCCATGAGAGCGAAGGAGGGTGAAATTGAGAGGGATAGAGTAAACAAGCAAGTTAGAGAGACCAAGATAGGGAGGTTAGGAGAAGGAGCGAGAGATTAAAGGTAATGAGTGGGGCAGAGATAGAGGGAGGAAAAGAAGGAGAGAGATATGTAGAGAGGTAAGACAGAGATGGTAAAGAGAAAGGGATAGAGAGAGTATGATAAGTGTCGGAAAAGAAGAGAGAGGAAGGGTCAGACAGAATGAAGGAGAGTGAGGGGGAGAGAGACTGAGGTGGGGGGGGAGGGAGGGAGGGAGACAGTATAAGAGAGAGAGAGAGAGAGATAAAGGGAGGGATGAAGAGAGGTAGAGAGAGTGTGAGTGGTAGAGAGGGAAAGATTGAGGTAAGACGAAGAGAGAGAGAGATAGAAAGCGAGAGAGATAAAGAGAAATTGCAAGAGAGGGGTGTGGAAGAGATGAGAGAGAGCAAGGGCAACTGAGGGAGTGCAAGTGAGAGTGTGTAAGAAATGGAATTAAAGAAAGAGAGATATAGAGACAAGAGAAAGAGAAAGAAATTCACACCTCTTCTATCTCTCTCCTTCTCATTCTCTTCCTTTTTGCTCTCTCTCTCTCTCTCACCCTTTTGTTCTAGGTCATATTCCAGCTCTCTTGCGCTTTCGATCTCTTTTCTATGTCACATATAGTCTCTCTATCCCTCTATCTATTTCTCTCTCTTCTCACTTTCTTCATTCTCTCACTCCTTTGTTTCTCTCTCCCGCTCTCTCTCCCTCTCCATCTCTCTCTCACTTCCCTCTCTCTCCTTCTCTCTCACTGAAATTGCACAAACACTCTTTAAACACTCTTTCTCTCTCTAAAACTCCCTCTCTGGTTCTACCTTTCTCAAATCTATCTTCCTCTCTCTCTATTTATCTATCTCATTCTCTTCTTTTTGCTCCTATTCTCCATCTTTCTCACTCTCTTGCACTCTATCTTCCCTCACACTCTCTCACTTAATCTTCCCTCACCCACTCTTCTCTCTCTATGTTTTTCTTACGAACACACACACACATGCACATTCTCTCTCTTTTATTCCTTCTTTCACTAAATTTTATCTCTCTTTTTAATCACTCTCACTCTCACCCTCTTCCTCTCCATCACTTACTCTCTCTTCAGTTTCTGTCATCTCTCACTCTTTCTATCCCTCTATCCCTTTCCCAATCTTGTTATCTCTTTAAATTTCTTTTTTGTTACTCTTTTTCTGTCTCTCTCTTTCTGAATCTTCATATCTCTACTCATTTTACTGCTCTCCCCATGTCTCTTTCTTGTTCACTGAATCACGATTGCTCTATTTTCCCTCACTCTCCATTCTCTCTCTATTTCTCTCTTGTACTCTCACTCCTACTCCCACTCTAGCTCTCTTTCTCCCCCACTTGAATGTTGTGTCAACAGGAATGAAAGCTGAGATATTTAAAAATACAAGCCTACCAATCCTACAGAAATGAGAGTTATCACCACCATCGTCACCGATACTGCTATCGTTTCCTCAAGACTTGTAAAACATAGACTCATAAAATCTCATATGGGTCCTAGAATACTACTTGCTACTGCATATGAAGAACCCCCAAAGGGATCACTAGTTGTGTCTGGGCCGCACACTAGTAAGGGAGGGATTAGGGTAGAGAAGATGGAGAGACGAGAGAAAGAGAGAGAAAAGTAAAAAGATTGAAAGAGATATAGAGGGAGGGAAAGAGAGAGGAAAAGAGAAAGAGAGGGAGAGAAGGGGAGAGAGAGTTAGAAGACAGAGAGAAATTGAGAGAGAATATGAGAGGTAGAGAGAGAAAGATAAGAGAAAATGTATGAGAGAAGATAGAGAGAGTAGAGAAGGAAGGGCGAGGGAAATAGAGAGAGAGGAAAGCAGATAGAGAAGAGGAGAGAAAGGGACGTGGGGAGGGAGCGTTTGAGGGTTATAATGAGGCATAGATTGAGAAATAGATAGAGAGTGGGAGAGAGGGCGAGAAAGAGAGAGATAGGGAGAGAGAAACATATAAAATGATAGAGAGTGAGAGAGATGATAATAGAAGGAATAGAAGGATAAGAGGTAAGAGGGAGGGAGGGAGGGAGAGTGAGATAAAAAGATGAAGGAATTGAAGGAGGGAGGGAGACTGGGAAAGAAGGAATTGAAGGAGGGAGGGAGAAGGAGGGAGGGAGACTGGGAAAGAGAGCAGGATTGTCAGAGGGAGGGAGGGAGAGTGGATAAAAAGATAATGGAATTGAAGGAGGGAGGGAGGGAGAGAGGGAGTGAGAGGGAATGAGAGAGGTGGATAAAGAGGTGAAGGTAAAGAGAGTTTGAATTGAAAGGAGAGAGATCAGTATAAAGTGGAGAGAGATGGGGTTGGAGAGATGAGAGAGAGCGAGAGCAAATGAGGGAGAGTAGGAGAGAGAGATTGGGTGGGAGAGATGAGAGAGAGCGAGAGCGAGCGAGGGAGCGGGCAATGAGGTAAGTGATAGAGAGCTCTAGTGAATGGATAAGTGAGCGGGAGATAGAAAAGGAGAGAGAAGGAGAGGGTAATAGCAATAAGGTGTGAGAGAGAAAGATGGAGAGAGGGAGAATGTGGGGAAGAAAGTAGGGTGAGATGGAGAGGTTGGGGATATATAAAGTGGAAGATGGAGCTATGGAAAGATGAGACTGGTGAGAGAGAGATGGATAGTGGAAGAGATAGAAAGATGGAAATAGAGAGGGAAAGA
>NW_018220170.1:37328-40790 GCF_001263595.1 Phalaenopsis equestris
AGAAAAAGGGATGTAGGGAGGGAGCGTTTGAGGGTTATAATGAGGTAAAGATTGGGAAAGAGATAGAGAGTGGGAGAGAGGGCAAGAAATAGAGAGATAGAATGAGAGAAAAAGCGAGTGATAGAGAGTGAGAGAGTCATAGAAAGTGGGAGAGATGATAAGAGAGGGATAGAGCAAGTGAGAGGTAAAAAGAGGGGGAGGAAGCGAGAGCAATAAAAGAGAAAAAGAAATGAAAGATGGTGGTAGAGTGAGATAGAGAGAGTGATTGTGGGAGGGAGGGAGAGAGAGTGAAGATAGTAAGACTGAGAGGGAGATGATAAATACAGAGAGAAGAGAGAGACCAAGAGAGGGAAGGAGGGAGAATGTGAATAAACAAGCAAGTTAGAGAGACCAAGATAGGGAGGTTAAGAGAAGAGCAAGAGATTAAAGGTAATGAGTGGGGGAGAGATAGAGGGAGGGAAAGGAAGGAGAGAGATATGTAGAGAGGTAAGACAGAGATGGTAAAGAGAAATGGATATAGAGAGTATGATAAGTGTTGGAAAAGAAGAGAGAGGAAGGGTCAGACTGTTTGAAGGAGAGTAAAAGAGAAAGAGAGTGAGTTGGGGACAGACGGAGGGAGGGAGAGAGTATGAGAGGGAGAGAGAGAGAGAGAGATAAAGGGAGGGATGAAGAGAGGTAGAGAGAGTGTGAGTGGGATAGAGGGAAAGATTGAGGTAAGACAGAGAGAGAGAGAGAGAGATAGAAAGTGAGAGAGATAGATAGAAATTGCAGAAATTGCAATGCAAGAGAGGGGTGTGGAAGAGATGAGAGAGAGCAAGAGCAACTGAGGGAGTGCAAGTGAGAGAGTGCAAGAAATGGAATTAAAGAAAGAGAGACATAGAGATAAGAGAAAGAGAAAGAAAGAAATAGAACAAAAAAGGAAAAGACAAATGAGAGAAAGAGAGTAAAGAAAGAAAAAGAAGAAAGATTGAAAGAGGTCAAGAGGGAAAGAGTGAGAGAAACTGCATGAGAGATCATAGGGAGAGTAGGGATGCATTGGGAGAGTAAAGATGGAAGGGAGAGGGAACTAGAGTGAGAAAAGGACATAAAAAGGGGGAAAAAGGGAAGTAGGGAAATAATGTTTTACGGTTGGAATGAGGGAGAGATAGAGAAAGAGACAGAGAGTGGGTGAGACGGCATAAAAGAGAGAATATGGAGAGCAAGAGAGAAAAAACAAGTGACAGAGTGAGAGATATAAAGAGAGAGAGAGATTGAGAAAGAGAGTTGTAAAAAGAGAGGAAGAGAAGGAGAGCGAGATAATGAAATAAAGGATGTGAAAGATGGAAGGAGAGCGATACAAAGAGAGTGTGGGAGTAAGGGGGGATTAGGGTAGAGAAGATGGAGAGACGAGAGAAAGAGAGAGATAGAGGAAAACTGGCAACGAGATAGAGGAAGACTGAGAGAGAGATAGATGGAGGGACAGCGCGAGGAAAAGAAGGGGAGAGAGTTAGAAAATAGAGAGAAATTGAGAGAGAATATGAGAGGCAGAGAGAGAAAGATAAGAGAAAATGTATGAGAGAAGGTAGAGAGAGTAGAGAAGGAAGTACGAGGGAAATAGAGAGAGAGAGTAAAGCAGATAAAGAAGAGGAGAAAAAGGGACGTAGGGAGGGAGCGTTTGAGGGTTGTAATGAGGTGTAGATTGAGAAATAGATAGAGAGTGGGAGAGAGGGAGAGAAAGAAAGATAAGGAGAGAGAGAGAGACAAAGAGAATGACAAAGAGAGAGAGAGAAAGAAAATTGAGTGGGGAGATGATAAGAGAGGGATAGAGCAAGAGAGAGGTAATAGGGAGGGAGGGAGGGAGAGTGAGATAAAGAGATAAAGGAATTGAAGGAGGGAGGGAGAGTGGAAAAGAGAGAGTAGGAATGTGGGAGGGAGGGAAGGAGGGAGAGTGAGATAAAAAGATAAAGGAATTGAAGGTGGTAGGGAGAGTGAAGCGAGTTAGAGTGAGGGGGAGATGATTAATAAGATAGAGGTAAGAGAGAGAGCAAAATAGTGAAGGAGAGAGAATGTGAAAGAGATAGAATGAACAAGAAAGTGAGAGAAACTGAGATAGGGAGTTTGAGAGACAGAAAGAGAAGAGATGAGAGAGGTAAAGAGTGTAAAGAGTGGGGGAGAGATAAAGGGAGGGAAAAAATGATAAAGATATGTAGAGACAAGGCAGAGATGGGAAAAGAGAAAGGTTCAGATGGATAAAAAAGAGGTAGGATCAGACAGAATGAAAGTGAGTGGGAGAGAGAGAGTGAGCTAGGGAGGGAGAGAGAGAGTGAGCTAGGGAGGGAGGGAGGGATGCAGAGAGGTAGGGAGAGTGGGAATGGGAGAGTGGGAAAGATTGACGTAAGACACAGAGAGAGAGATAAAAAGGCAGAGAGATAGGTAGAGATTGCAAGAGAGGGGTGTGGGAGAGATAAAAGAGAGCAAGAGCAACTGAAGGAGAGCAAGTGAGCGAGAGCAAGCAATTAAATTAGAGAAAGAGAGATAGAGAGATAAGTGAAAGAAAAAGATAGACGGAAATAGAGCTAGAAAGAGTAAGAAAAAGGAGAGAAAGAGAGAGAGAAGAAAGAATGAGGGAGGTTGAGAGGAAAAATAGAGAAAACGTATGAGAGATCATAGGGAGAGTAGAGAATGGAGGGAGAGAGAAATAGAGAGAGGAAAGAAGAGAGGGAGGGGGAGAAAAAGGGATGTAGAGAGGGAGCGTTTGAGGGTTAGAATGAGAGAGATATAAAGAAAGAGACAGAGAGTGGGAGAGAAGGCATGAAATTGAGAGATAGAGTAAAAAGCGAGTGACAAAGAGTGAGAGTCATGGAGAGTGAGAGAGATGATAAGAGAGATAGAGCAAGAATGAGGTAAGAAGAGAGGAAGACAGGGAGATTGAGATAAAGAGATAAAGGATGTGACAGAGGGAGGGTGAGTGAGATAGAGAGCGTAGGAATGAGGAAGGGAGGAAACGAGTTAAAGAAGATTGATATACGACAGAATGAGAGAGGGACACAGGAGGAGTGAGAGAGAGATAAAGGGAGGAAAAGAGAACGAGAGGGTGAGAAGGAGAGAGAGAGTTAGAAAATAGAGAGAGTGAGAGAGATTGAAAAAGAGGAGGAGAGATAAAGAGAGAAAAAGTAGAAGCAAGAGAGTGAATGGTTTCAAGGAGATAAAGAGAGTAGAGAAAGGAGGGAGAGGAAATTAAAAAGAGGAAAAAAGATAAGGAGGGGAAGAAAGTGGGACGTAGGTAGGGAGTTTTGAGGGTTGGAATGAAAGAGAGATAGGGAGTGGAAAAGAGAGCAAGCGAGTGAGAGAGAAAGTAGATAGAGTGAGAGAGATAATAAGAGGGAGAGAATGATAGAGAGAGAGCAAGCTAGAGAGGTAAATAGCGAGGTAGGGAAGGAGAGTGAAACACAAAGAGAGGAAGTAAGGGAGGGAGGGAGGGGA
>NW_018220170.1:42117-43499 GCF_001263595.1 Phalaenopsis equestris
ATAAAGATAAGAGAGATAGGGAGAGAGGGAGAGATAAAGTGGTAAAGAGAGCGAAGGAGGGAAAGGGGGATGAAGATAGGAAGGGAGAGAGAGAAGGATAAAGATAGAGTGATGAAACATGGGAGGGAGAGGGAGAGAAAGGACTAAAGTGATGAAATTAGAAAGAAGGAAAGGAAAGCAAAAGAGAGAGAAAGAGAGCGAGAGATGGAAGAGGAAAGATATTGAGAGAGAAAGAAAGTAAGAGAGGTAAAGAGAAAAAGAAAATGGGAGAGATAGAGAGTGATAGTGTAGAAGAGAGAGCTAGTGAGGAGTAAAAAGAGAAGAGAGAGAGAGAAATGGAGACAAAGTTGGAGAGGGAGAGGGATGGAGTGAAAGATACAGAGAGATATAGAGTGCAAAAGAGGAGTGCAAGAGAGGAATGGTGAAAGTTGAAGAGAGAGAATGCAAATGATGGAGAATGCGGAGAGATAAAGTGAGAGGGGGAGTAAAAGAGGGAAGGTAGATAGAGTGACAGAGTTTAAGGGAGGGATAGAGAGGGTGAGGGAGTGAAAAATAAAGAGAGAGAAAAAAAGATTGAGAGTAAGAGATTGATATAAATAGTGAGAGCAAGAGAAAAGAGGCCAAAAGAGTGAGTGAGAGAGAAGAAAAGTAAACTAAAAGAAAGGGGGAGAGAAAGCATGAAGAATGAGAGTAAGAGCTTAGAGAAATAAAGGGAGTGAGAGAAGAGAGAGAAGCAAGAGAAGATTAAGAGAGTAGAGAGTAGAGAGTCAAAAAAAGATAATGTGAGAGAAAGGGAGAGAGAAGAAGGTGAAGGGAGAGAGGGAAGGATGGAGATAGAGAGCTACAAGTGGGACAAAGAAGAGTGAGAAAAGGAGAACAAAAGAAGAGAGAAAGAGAAGAAAGTACGGAAGAGATGAAGAAAAATGAAAGATGATATGGAGTAGAAGATAGAGTGAGTAAAAAGAAGAGAACAAGAGAAAGGGAGAAAAAAATGGAGAGAGAGGGAGTGTGAGATTGAGGAGGAGTGAGAGGAAGAGAGAGAGGGAGAAAGAGGAAAGAGCAAGAGAATAAAGAAAACAAGAGATCTCACCAGAGTGAGAAAAAAATGTAGAGATATGGAGGGAGAAAGGAATGATATAGAGAGAATGAGAGCAAGAGAGTGAGGAAGCAAGAGTGAGAGCGAGTGAGAATGGGATAGTGGGAGGGAGAGGAGAGAGTGTGAGAAGAAATAAAGCGTAAATTCAAGAGAGAGAGAGAGAGAGAAAGGTATTGAGAGCAAGATAGGCCAAGAGAGGGAGAGGCAGAGAAAGGGATTGAGAGCAAGAAAAGGCAAGAAAGGCAAGAGAGAATGAGATAGTAAGATAAATGTGTGGGAGAGTAAG
>NW_018220170.1:43757-44701 GCF_001263595.1 Phalaenopsis equestris
CGTTAAAGAGAGCAAAAGAAAGAAGAAAGCAGAAGTGAGAGAGTGAGGGAGGGAGCGAGTGATAGTGAGAGAGGAAGAGAGTGATTGAGAGAGTGAGCGAGAGGGCATGAAAGGGAGAGAATAAAGACAAAGGAGAAAAGGAGAGAGAGAATTGGGATGGAGAAAATTTGCAAGATTAGAACAAAGAGGGATAAATAACAAGGAAAATAGAGCAAATAAAGGATTGGGAGGGAGGGAGATAAAGAGATACTGAGAGAGAGAGAGAGAGGGAAAAAATTAGAAACGTTATAGAAATAATAGAGAGAATGTCAGAACAAGCTTGAGGGAGCATGAGAAAGAGAGAGATTGATAGTGGAAGCTATTGTGTGAAGGAGAAAGATAGAGCACGTAAGAGTAGTGACAGTTGAAGGGGAAGGGGAGAGAGAAATGAAAGATGATATGGAGTAGAAGATAGAGTGAGTAAAAAGAAGAGAACAAGAGAAAGGGAGAAAAAAATGGAGAGAGAGGGAGTGTGAGATCGAGGAAGAGAGAGGAAGAGAGAGAGGGAGAGAGAAAGGAGCGAGAGAATAAAGAATACAAGAGATCTCACCAGAGTGAGAAAAAATATAGAGATATGGAGGGAGAAATGAATGATATAGAGAGAATGAGAGCAAGAGAGTGAGGAAGCAAGAGTGAGAGTGGGTGAGAATGGGATAGTGGGAGGAAGATGAGAGAGTGTGAGAAGAAATAGAGCGTAAATTCAAGAAAGAGAGAGAGAGAGAGAAAGGGATTGAGAGCAAGATAGGCCAAGAGAGGGAGAGACAGAGAAAGGGATTGAGAGCAAGATAAGGCAAGAGAGAATGAGATAAAAGAGAGAGTAAGAGAAATGTGTGAGGAGAGAGGGACAAAAGAGGGATCGAGATAGAGAGAAGGGGGAGAGGGAGAGAGTGGGGGATAGGAATGGG
>NW_018220170.1:45064-45885 GCF_001263595.1 Phalaenopsis equestris
AATAGAGCTAGATAGAGGAAGAAAGAAAAAGAGAGGGAGAATTAGAATGAGATAGAGAAAGAGAGGGAGAGAGCATGAGAGATAGAAAGAGATAGAATAAGAAAGAGGGAGAAAAGAATGGAGAGAGATAAAGGGATAGACAGAGGGGGAGAGAGAGGGAGAGGGAGTGAAAGGTAGAGGGGAGAGAAAGAGTGCGAGATGGAAAGATATATAGAGTTGTGGAGTAATAGAGTGTAGGGGGAGAGAGAGGGAGAGGGAGTGAAAGGTATAAGGAGGGGAGAGAAAGAGAGCGAGATGGAGAAATATATAGAGTTGTGGAGTAATAGAGTGAGAGAAAAAGATAAGGAGGGAGTGAAGGAGAGAGGGAAGAGTGGCGTAAAAGTGGGGAGAGAGAGATAGGAGAAAGAGCTCAAATAAGGAGGGAGTGAAGGAGACAGTGGGAAGAGACACATAAAAAGATAGAAAGAGAAAGGTAGAGAAGGAGGGAGAGTGAGAGAAGAAGAGCGAGGGGAAAGAGAGAGGAAAAGGACAAGAATGAGACTTAGAGAGCTGGAGGAGAGAGGTAGGGCGAGAAAGAGGGAGAGAGATAAAAATAAGGAAAAGAAAGGATGGGGAGAGGCGAGAGTGCAAAATTGAGAAGGAGAAGGGGTTATGGAGAGTGGGAGTGAAAGATCGAGAAAGAGAGTGAGAGTTTTTGAGAGAAGAAAAGAAGGAGCAAAAAAGAGAGACGAAGAGAGAGTGTAACCATAAAAAGGAAAGAGAAGAGTAAGCAAGAGAAGGGATATGGAGAAAGAGAAAGGTAGGAAGAGAGAGAGATAGAG
>NW_018220170.1:46254-50582 GCF_001263595.1 Phalaenopsis equestris
AGTAGAGAGAAAGAGAGATCAAGAGAGAGAGGGTGCAGAGATTTAGAGAGTGAGAAGAGGGTGTGTGTGTGTGAGAACAAGAGTGATATTTTAGAGAAGGCAAGAGAGAGCGAGGGAGAGATATAGATGAAGAGTAAGTGGGGGGAGAGGGAAGAGGGGAGATTGAGATTGTGAGTGCAAGCAAAAGAAAGCAGGAGAGAGCAAGGGTAAGATGGAGCAAGCAAGAAAGAAGGAGGGAGGAGAAAGATATTAGGGACAAGGGGGAAGAAGGTAAGAGGAGAGATACAAAAGAGAGAGAGAGAGAGGGACATGGAGAGAATTAGATCGAGAGAAAGAAAGAGAGTGTGTGTGTGTTAAAGAGGATAAGATGAAAGGTGACAAAAGGGAGACAGAAAGTGAGGGATAAAAGGGGAAAGAGATTGAGTGAGAGAGAGAAAGGGAGGAAGAGAGAAAGGAGAGAGAAAGGATGGGAAGAGAGAAAGGAAGGGAGGGAGAGAACAAGAGGGAGAAATAATAAAGTGGGTAGAAGTGGGGGAGGGAGAGGGATATATTAAAGAGAGAAGAGGTAAAGAGAGAGAAGTGAGAGAGAGGTATTAAGGGAGGGAAGGATGGATAAACACAGAGAGAATAGAGAGAGAGGAGCTAGATGGAGTGAAGGGGAGATTAAGAAGGCGAGAGAGGTAAAGAGAGAGAAGTGAGATTATTTGAGAAAGAGGGAAAGAAAAGGAGGGAGGAGAGAAGTAGGGAAGAAGGGGGAGGTGGGCAAGAGTTAGATAGAGAGAGTGGGAAAAAGAGAGAGAGAGAAAGAGAGAGAAAAGAGGAAGCATTATAATCGAGAGAGAGCATGCATGAGTTTGAATGAAATAGAGAGAGATGAAGGGAGGGAGAGGCATAGAACATGAGAGAGAGAATATGATAAAGAGAATAGTAGAGAGGGAGAGAGTTAGAATGAGCAAGATAGACCGAGGTAGAATGAATCAAGATAGTGGGAGAGAGGGAGAGAGAGATGGACAGAAAGAGTTAGAGACAAATAGAAGAGTGAGATACCCACCCTTTCTCTCCTTAACCCTCTCGATACTCCCTCACTCTTTCTTATTCTCTCTCTCACTTCCCTCCCTCCCTCTTGCTCTCCCTCTCACTCAATGTCCTCCTCTCTCACTCACTCACTCTTGCTCTTTCTTTCTTGAGTCTCTCCTCTCTCTGTATTTCTCTCATTCTCTCTCTTATTGTTGCTCCCTCTCTCTCTCTTATCTTTCTCTCCCCCCTCTATCTATCTCTATTTATCAATCTCTTGCTCTCTTTTCTATCACTCTTACTTCCCTCTCTTTCTTTGCTTATTTTTTCTCTTGCTTTTCTCTTACTTTATTACTCAGTCTCTTTTCTCACCTTTCACTCTATTATTGTATTGCTTTCTTCTCTCCCTCTTCTTATCTCTCTCACTATTTCTCACTTTCTCTTATGTTTTTTTCTCTCACTTTTTCTCTCATTCCCTCCCTCTCTCTCTCACTCCCTCACTCTCTCTCTCACATACATCTTTATCTCACTCTCTTCCCTCACTCTTTCTTTTGTATTTATCTCTTGTTCTATCTTTCTCGCCCCTCTCTCTCACTCAAGATAGAGAATATTGAGAGAGTGTGTGGGATGCATAGGGGTTGACATAGAGAATAATGAGTGAGTGAGGGTGTGATGGGGAGATAGAGAATGGAGAGAGAGAGAAGAGGGAGAAAGAGAGAGAAGGAGTGAGTAAATGGAGAGTTAGGTAGAGATTTATTGACAAAGAGAGAGTGAGTGAATTGGGATTGGTCGTGGAGTGAGAGGGAGAGTGAGAAATTGAAATATAGAGCATGAGAGTGAAGTAGAAAGAGAAAACAGAGATAAAGAGGGAGAGGGAGTGAAAAATGGAGAGGGAGAGTAAGAAAGGAAGAGCAGGAAAGACAGAGACGAGCAGAAAGAGCGGGCGTAAGAGAGCGAGAAAAAGATAGAAAGAGATAGAGTGAGTGAGAGTGTTAGAGCAATAGCGAGTGAGAGAGATGGGGGAGAGGTAGAGAGTGGGAGTGAGTAGGGTGTTAGAGAGAGAGAACAATAAGGAGAGGGTGAGAGTAAGAGATAGAGGGAGATATAGTGAGAGAGTAAGGGAGGCATAAGGAGATCAATCGAGAGAGATTGAGAAATGAGAGCTGGAGAGAGAAAAAAGATGGTAGGAGATAAGTATATATAGTGGGAGAGAACGTGAAGGAAAGAGAGGGAGAGAGAGTGAGAATGAGCGCAAAGAGAGAGAGAGTGAGAGATTGCGAAAAAAGAGCAAGGGAAGGAGAGATTGAGAGAGGTGGATAGAGTTAATGATATGGAGAGAGTGAGGAGCAAGAGAGAGAGGGATAAAAAAGAGCAATAGAGAGATATAGAGAGTTAGAGGTAAGATAGGGAAGAGAGAGAGAATGAGAATGACTTGAATAGAGTGAGACATAATTTGATTGATGTAGACTGAGAGAGAGGGTGAGAGGAAAAGAAGAGCGTGGGAGAAAAGAGAAAAGGGAGGAGAATACATGAGAAGATTGAGAAAGAGAAATATGTACATATAATGAAAGGGAGAGAGTGAGAGAGAGCAAGAGAAAGAGGGAGTAATAAGGAGCAAGAGTAAGAAAGAAATATTCAAAAAGATATGGATAAAAAGATTCCTAGTTGGGACAGTTATAGTTTCAATAATATTCATTATCTAAATTCTTTATTTGATAGGAGGAATCTTTGGGGTTTGATCTCTGATCATAAGTTTTTAGTTAGAAATAGTAATGGTGACACTTATTATGTATATTTTGATATTGAAAATCAGATTTTTGATATTGACAATGCTATAGGGAGAGTTGAATAGAGCTAGAGATGGAAAAGAGAGAAAATGGAGATTGAACTAGAAAAGGAGGAAGAAATAGGAGAGAGATGAGATAGAGAAAGAGGAAGAGAGCTAGAGAGAGTGAGAAAGAAATAGTGAGAGAGAAGAGAGAGGGAGTGAGAGGGAGGTAGAGCTAGTGGGAGAGTGAGAAAGTAAGAGAGAAAGAGAGATGAAGTGAAGGAGAGAGAGAAGGAGAGGAATTGTGAGAGAGGTAGAAAGAGAAGGGAGGGAGAGTGAGTAATATAGAGGGGGAGAGGAGGAGAGAGTGAGAATAGAGAGAAGAGAGGGAGATCAAGAGGGATAGAGAGTGGGAGGAGTGGAAGAGAAAGACAAAAAAAATTAAGGGAGAGAGAAAGAGAGCAACGAAGAGAGGGAGGAGCGAGCGAAGGAAAGAGAGCGAGAGGAGCCAGAGATAACAATAAGGAAGAAAGGGTGAGAGAATGGTATAGTGAATGAGAAAGGAAGAGATAGGAAGACTAAGAGAGAGAGTGAGAATCAGAAATATATGAGCAAAATAAAGAGATTGATAGAGAAAAATAAGATAGTGAGAGAAACGAGAGTAAGAGGGAGCGAGGGAGGGATGAGAAGGATGAGCAAGGGGAGAAAATTATGATGGGAGAGATTGTAAGATAATTAAACAAGGATATAAAGGAAACATAGATGAAGAGAGGGAGTGAGGCAAGGAGCGAGCGATAGTGAGAAAGGGAGTGATTGAGTGAGTGAGAAAGAGGGCGTGAAAGGAGACAAGAGAGATAATAGAGATAGAGAAGAGAGAGAATAGGGATGGAGAAAATTAGTGAGGTTGGAATAGAGAGGAATAAATAACAAGAGAAATCGAGCAAAAATAGGATTGGGAGGGAGAGAGATAAAAAGATATTAAGAGGGAGAAAGAGAGAGAGGGAAAGAAAGTAGAGAAGTTTAAATAGTGGAGAGAAGGTGAGAACAAGGTTGAGGGTGCATGAAAAGAGAGAGAGAGAGGGAGAAGGAGACAGAGAGATCGATAGTGGAAGCTATTGTGTCAAGGAGAAAGGTAGTGCATGAGAAAGATAGAGGGTGGAATGGGATTAGAGACAGTGGGAGGGAAGGGGAGAGAGAAATATGAACAATATAGAGGAAAGTAAAAGAAATATTTTGGGTGAGGACAAGAGACAGAGAGAGGACCACAAAGTAGGGATCTTAAGAGAGAGAGGAAGGGAGGGAAAAAATGAGGGAGTGAGAGAATAGGGAGTAGATGGAGATAGTCAGAAGAGAGTGAGAGAGAGTTAGAGGGAGATAAAATGTAAGGATAAGCAAGAGAGGAATAGAAAAAAGGGCTTGGTAAGAATTTAAAAAATTTGTAAAGTGAATATGGGAGAGGTATCCAACTAAAGGGAGGGAGAGAAGGTGAGTGGCAAAGCAAGTGTGTGTGTGTGTGTGTGTGTGTGTGAGAGAGAGAGAGAGAGAG
>NW_018220170.1:51401-52460 GCF_001263595.1 Phalaenopsis equestris
AGGTAAACTAAGAAAGAGGGACAAAGGAATGGAGAGAGGTAGAGAGTGCAAGAGATAGAGTGGTAAAAAAGCAGGTGAGAGAGACTCAGAAAGAGAGCGTGGAAGAGTTAGTGAGAGAAAAAGATAAGATAAAATGTGAGAGAGTGAGATTGTGATGGAAGACATGATTGAGATAGGGAGAAAGAGATAGCTAGATGCAGATGAGATAGAGAGAGAGGAGCAAGAGTGAGATAAATACTGAGAGAGTGAAAGAAAGAGAGGGAAGAAAAACATAAAATGATAGAGAGAGGAAGGCGGAGAGCGAGGGAGAGTAAGAGAAGAAAGGCAAGGGGAAAGAGAGAGGAAAAAGACAAGAATGAGACTTAAAGAGTTGGAGAGAGACGGAGGGTCATAAAAAGGGAGAGAGATATAAATAAAGGAAAGAAGCAGAGAGAAGGAGAGCGATGTACAGGTAGGGAATTGAAGAGGATGATAGAGAGGAGGAGAGTGTAAAATTGAGAGGGTGAGGGGATTATGGAGAGTGAGAGTGAGAGATTGAGAAAGTGAATGAGACTTTTTGAAACTTTTTGAGTGAGGAAAAGTGAGGAAAAGAAGAAGAGAAGAAGAGATACGAAGAGAGAGTGTAAGCGTAAAAACAAAGGAGAAGAGTAAGCAAGAGAAGGGAGGGGGAAAGAGAGGAAGGGAGGGAGGGAGAGAGAGAGATGGAGAGAGAAGGAGGGAGAACCAAATATAAATGAAAGAAAATATAAAAGGGACAGAAGATGTTGAGCCAACTAGGGATAGAGAGTGAGAGAAAGTGAAAGATCAAGAGAGAGGAGAGATAGCGAATTGTCATAGATTGAATGAGAGTAATAGAGAGAGAGTGAAAAGGAGATAAGAGAGAGAAGGAAATTGTTGAGAGAGGGATGGATGGGAGAGAAAGCTAGAGAATGGGAGAGGGAGGGGGAGAGGGAGGGTGAGATGGAGAGGGAGGTTGAGATAAATAGAGAAAGTGGCAAAGGGAGAGAGGAGAGAAAGAGAGAGTGAACGAGGCTTGCAGAGATGGTGAAAGAGAAAGGG
>NW_018220171.1:0-690 GCF_001263595.1 Phalaenopsis equestris
TATATATATATATATTTGCATAATTGTGAAATTAGAATCTGGTTATGGCCCACCTCCACATGCAAGACAGCAACAGACATTTATATTAAATATTATTCAAATTAATAATAGTAAAATAAAAATAGAGTGATATTAAGATTTATGAGTTCGCTTAAAGATGTAAGAGGGAGATTCATGAGAATTAAAAGGTTACTTTTTTATGCAAAATCAACATATCTCTCTAATGAGTTATTCCTTCTTTTTTTTTTCTTTTCTTGAAATATTGATGCAAGCTAGCTTATAAATAATATTTTCTGTTGTCATAATTTTTTTCAACACATGCAGGACTATTTGGTAGCATACTTTATAAAGATTTTAGGGTTTGTTTGGGGCAGCTGCAGTTTATTGAATAATATGCTGATAAGCTGATTAAAAATAGTCCGCTGATAAGCTAGGTGCGGTGGTTTTGGCTATTACAAATTTTCATTTTTTTTGAAAAAGCCAGATCACTGTCAGAAAGCTGTCACCGCATCTAGATAGGTGCGGTGTGAAAATGTTGTTTTCAGTGTTTTGAAAACGCATAAGATATCAAAATGCAGTTTACCCAAACAGGTCATGCGCGTTTTCAAAACGCAACCGTGTCTAATAAGCTTCCCCAAACGGGCTCTTAGCATGAATTTAATATAAATCTAGCCAAATATTAAAAAAAAA
>NW_018220172.1:0-1104 GCF_001263595.1 Phalaenopsis equestris
GCATCATGAAATGGTTTTGACGTCAATGAACCACCAACAACAGCATCGATAATAGATTCAATCAATATTTTTCATATAAGGTTAAATGGGAAAAGGTTTTCATTATGTAATTAGGAATTTTCCTAGAAAAGGTGACAATTGGGCCTTGTACAGAAAATGGACTCCTCACTGGAGTGAGCATACTTCAGATGATGTGATCCACATATAAGATATGGTGGACGTACTTAAGGATTATATTGAGGATCATGGTGTGTCAGTTGTTTACTTAGTGAAGGTTGCTGGATTCAGAACAGTTTTTAGGTGGCATTTTGACGCAAAAGAAGTGAAAGCGATCCCAAAGAAAGGGGAAATATTTACATACGGAATATGCACGCAAATCTGCGTGCGTACTCCCTTTACTCCACAATACGCCCATAATAACTTATGAATAACATCAAAATAAAACCCACGAAGGTTAGTGTAAGTTTATTGGGGTTATATGTTATTGAAATTAATACATCAATAACCTACCTAAAACCACCTAATAACCGTGAAGTGGAGGTTATTGAGAGGTTAATATGCACGCAACTCTGCGTGCGTAGTCTGTATGCAAATATTTTCCCAACGAAAGGGATGTTTCGGTTTTCACATCAGGTACATTCTTATGTGCTCACAGGTGAAGAACCTGACAAATTTCTAGAGATTGCCTTGAACTTGATCCAGCTGTGACTCCTCTAGAACTTGTTTAGGCTTCCACCGAAAGGAAGAGCAAGGCACATATGAATGATGTTAAACAATAGCCAGTTTCTAAATGATGCTACTCCTTTGATTCTTATAGCTTTTTTTCCACATTCATTTGGTTTTGTTAAGTTGTACGGTTTGTCAGCTACTTCTAGTTGACTCTAAATGATGATTCTGGACTATAGCTTTGTTTTTGTAGCTTTGTTTATTAAAAAAATTATCTTAGCTTTCGATGGGGGGCGTAACTTGGTTTTTATCAATAATATAAAAATAGTTTTGGACTATTAAGTTGTTGGAGATCAACCTTTTTAATGATAGAGCTTTCTATAATATTTTCTTCAGAAAATGGCAGCTTTCTCTGATTCACATGGGAAATTGAAGGAG
>NW_018220173.1:0-4950 GCF_001263595.1 Phalaenopsis equestris
GCTTGAAGTGATAAGGAATGAATCTTATTGAAGTGCGAAGATTTATAAAGAAGAGATGAAGATGTGGCATGATCGGAGGATTCTTACTAAAATTTTTGAGCCAAAGCAACAAATTTTTCTTTATAATGCAAGGTTAAGATTATTTCCAGGGAAACTTAAGTCTCGGAGGATGGGCCCTTTTGTAGTGATGAAATTTTATCACTATGGAGTTGTGGTATAAGAGATCGTAAAACTGAGAAAATATTCAAATTTAATGGTCACAGGTTGAAACCCTACTTTTTAGGAGATTAACTTAAAATAAATGATCTTTTGCAGTTGGGTCAACCAGAATAAGAACTGGTTATGTCTAGCTGACAACATTAAATAAAGTGCTTTATGGGAGGCAACCTATATTTATCTATGTGTTTTTGTTTTGAATGTTATGTTGTTGTGTTTGATTAAGAAAATTATGGTAGTATTTTGAATGTATAATGATTTAGTAATGATTTTATGACCTTAATGAATGACTTATACATGTTAGATTGAGTATTTGGATGTTAAGTTGAACTGTGATAGATTAAGCATCGACACTTAAGAGCCAACATTTGGCGCTTAAGCGCGGTAGTTTGCTAATCTGCTAAATTATGAGTTCAGAAGATTTAAATGCGGTTTAATGGGTTTTAAATGGGTTAGTGGTCTGAGAATGTGTCTACTAGTTTTAAGCTTGGTCTAGAGCCTATAAATAGAGGGGAATGAAGAGAATTCTCATCCCACTTCAATTTTAATCCTAAAATTTAGGTGATGATTAAGGGATCTTGAAAAGATGTCAGCTTGGGAAATTGATATGAAGAAGAAAGAGGGAGCTATGAAGAAGAAGTTCATCAGTCAAGGTGGGCAAGAGTTATACAACGGTTTCCTAGTTGTTAGTATAGATGGAATAGGAGAGAATATCAAAAAAATTGAGGCTGATGTGGCTTCAATTGAAGAAAATATCAAACAAAATTGAGGCTGACGTGGCTTCAATTGAAGAAAAAGTGTTGGAAGTCAATGGACATTTAGAGCATACTGGATGGCAACTTAAGATGCAATTTAGCCACACCAATTTTATTGAAGAAGCCGACTAGGCTATGTATTTAAAAAACAAACGGATTGAAGAAGACTCAACAAGAGTTCTTCACCATTGTCTGTTCTATCAGATATTTATTCCAAATGCTCAAGGAGAAAATAATGAAAGACCAAGATTTGTTCCACACAAAGGAGAGTGGAATTAATTTCTTTATTTGGTGTTTATTTGAGTTAGGTGTTTTCTTATTAGTATTAAGTTTTTTTTATGTGTTCTTAATGTTAAGTTTGTTTAGCACTGGACAACCCGAGAGGTAGGCACCTAAGTGCCAAACAAGTCGTGCTTAAGCACCGGTTCACATAAATCGGTTCGTGAACAATTTAAAGTGAAAAATGAGCCTAAAATCCCCACTTTCACCCTAACTTCATCTTCTTTCTCTGGTTTTCACAATTTTGAGTGTTAGGGCTTTCTCTAAAGTGACAATTTCTTTGTAGATTCAAACAAAATTTTTTATATTTGATCTTCTTGATGTAAAAATTTTGTATTTTCATCATGTATTTTGAGCACACTAGGGATTTCGCTGAAAATCACTATTCATGATGAAAATTTGAGAAAATCTATGGAAAATAGTTTAAGCTTTTAAAAGTTGAGTTTATAGATTTAGAGTTGAATTTATGATTTATTGTGAATTTTATATGACTTTTAAAAATTGCCGCAAGAATAAAGAGGAGTAAAGGGAAGGACTATTTTGATTCTAACAAGTTTGTTAGCATGAGAGCTCATGAAATATGTAGTGATGCACTACAGTCAAGGCATGGGAGATGTTTTAAGAGTTTGAGTGGAGTAGTAGAAGACTTGATTGTTCATCAACAGTGGGAACATTTTTGTTGTTTTTCTTCTGTGGTTGTGATTTCGATTTTTCAGGAGTTCTATGTGAATCTTTATGAAGCTGAAGAGGATCGGGTCATGATTCAAGGAAAACATGTGCCTTTTTCCTCTAAGGTAATAATTTATTCTATCAGTTGCCCCCTAGTATGTTATGTTTTAATTCAAAAAATACTCTGACTAAGGAGGAGTTGGATAAGATCATATCATCATTGACAAGTGGAAGAGGACTATAGAAGATCACCAATGAAAGAAGAGCCAACTTCCCCATATCAAAGTTAGATGCCACATCAAAGGCATGACACAAATTTATTTCTGATTGTCTGCTACAAACCAACCACCTCAGCAAAGTTACTTGAGATAGAGCTACCTTAAACTATTGCATTCAACAGTTCCAGCCCATTAACATTGGATCTCTAAATTATAAGACTATCGTCAGTTATGTTGTCGCTGCTACTACTGCATGTTTGGGATTCACATCCTTGATCTTTTTTTAATGTTAGCACATAATTGTTAGATTCAATAGCTGAGACAAAGATCAAGTGGTTTAGTGGATTTTAATGGCTTGAGAGGTGGATTTTCTAGCAGTTCAGGCACCTCTACTTCTCATGCTTCTACTTTACATGCTTCAACATCACAATGTCAGACTTATGGATTTGATTCACAGTCACCTTCACTGCAATGGATGTTAGATAACATCAATTACATTATGAATAAAGTATTAAATTTAGAAAATTTTGTAGACCATATGAATGGATATATTAGAAGTCATAGTGATTATGAGGAGAAATTTCACTCATCTTTGGAAAACCTCATGAGAGGTGACCAAATTGTAGTTTTCCCTTCATATCCACGATATCCATCAAATGAGCATACTACCTTTCGGGATAGCAATGATACTGATGCTGATGAGGAGGAGGATTGAATTGATTGTAGTTTTGTTTTTAGTAATATTGTTGTGAACTTTATGTGGTATAGTTATATTGTATTGTTGTTTTGTTTTGTGTTGTACATGTTGACACTACTACTTTTGTTCATATTTTAATTTGTTAGACACATATGTGATGTATTTATGTAATTGTGAGTAGTTATATTTTACTTTTGTGGTTGTAATTATGATAATTGTGTTGTCTAGAGTATTTAGTTAGTTTGTGTTGAACTTAATCCTGAATCTTAAGAAGTTTTAGAATGTTACTAACTTTCACTTGTAAACTTCATTTTTAATTTTCAATTTACAACAAGGTATTTTCTTAATGTTGCAGTTGTGAATGTCTGTTAGTTTGTTTGTTTGCTTTTATGTTACCCTCCACTTCATAGAAGTCTAATGAATCCATATATGTTAAAGTTAAATTAGTATTTTATCAATGAAATTTTCACTCCTATTTTTAATTTTTATACTTTTATATTTAGGATGTAAAAATTCTTCTAAGCCTGTTATTTTTAGTTTTCATTCCTGCCTATATAAATATGATGCTAAAACATTTTTTTCTTATTAAAAATTTAAGTTTGGGGAAGAAGAGAATGCTTGAAGTTTTTTTGCTCTAAATGTACTACAAATAAATTTGATTTTTATTTGAATGATTTTGATTTGAAAAAAAATGATTATGTATATGAAGTTATATTAGGGTGTAAATTTTTTTGAATATAAAAAAGTGTAATAGAATTTAGTTGAAGCCTATAGTAATGAAGAAAAACTTAAAAGTTAAAAATTTTTTATATAGAAATGATAAAAATAATGCAACTATCTTTAGTAGGAGAAATTGTATTTTTGAAAATTTTAGAAGAATTAGGCTTTCATTTTTAATACTTAAATTACTTTTATTAAAAATAATATCCAAAAAACTTTTATTAAAAATAACTTTTATTAAAAATAATATCCAAAAATATTATTATGCTTTTAAGTAAAAAATTTATATCAAAACCTTAGTTTAGGAAAAGAGGAGTGGAATTCAAAATCATTAAAGGCCTATCCAGATATAGCAATCCTCATCTGAAAAAAAAAATTGAAAAAGGGAGGAAAAGCTTGAGGATTAGTGTTTAATCAAAAATTTGTTCCACATCTAATCTTTTTAAAGTACAAGAATTGGGAAACTCATAAGCCTAAGGATATAATATAGTGAGCATAATTATTTTTAATAAAAAAATTTAAGTGCAGAAAATAGAATGCCGAAAGTCTATATTTAGAAAATTTACAATATTTTTGAACTAGATAAAACTCATATTTTCTGACTTCTTTACATTTAAAATTTCTAAACTCTAAGTTGGTCTCATGTACTAAAGTTTTTTCTAAATCAGACTACTATATTTCTACATCAAAATTTTAGAATATCCTAAAGAAACTCATATTACATAATCTACTTATTTTGGTTTTGACATATTGGAGTGTCACTTGAGCACAAGTAACATTTTAAATTTGGGAGATTTTGATACACATAAAATATATAGTATTTATGTACACATTTTTATACCTATTTTTGAGATATTGCACTTTAATGGAAGGTATTTGTGTGTGTTTTTTTCAGGTACAATCAAATGGATGAATAAAGATAAAAAGAGTGGAAAAGGATTAAATTTGGAGCAAAAATGAAAAAAGTGTGTAAAAGAACTTTGGTGCCTAAGTGCCTAGAACAGGTGGCTACACTGGTGGCTATGCCCCATTAAAATTGAGAAGGCTGTGCCTAAGAACCCAATACCTCCCACTTAAGTATCAGAAGTAGTTATTTGACAATTCAATAAATTTTGATGTATTTTTGAAGAGGTGTTTGAAGTAACCCTTGGTGAAAATATGCAAAATAGTTAATGGACACAAAAATACATTCAATTGGCTATTGAAAGGAGGCAAATCTTGAAAGATTTAATTGAATGTGGACAAATTTTGAAGAGACACCAAGACACCATTTGGAAAATTAGAAAAGATGACTTGGATTGGTTTGAAGAACTTCCCACCCCTGGAGAGACTTCTTCCAACCCTTCCACTCTCCCTTACAATTTCTTCCACACACGCCCCCCCCCCCCCCCTTTTT
>NW_018220173.1:5040-5438 GCF_001263595.1 Phalaenopsis equestris
TGGCTACATTTGGTTTTAATTTAGACTTCTTATTTGTTTGCATGATTTCTACTTTCAAACTTAAGTGTGGTTGTGTTTGCTCCATGAATTTTGAGTTATTTTCTTTATCTTTTTCATTAAAATGATAAGTTATTAAGTTTTGCATGGAATTTGTGTGAAGTATTAATCTTTAATGTTGGAATAAATTGAGATGATTTTAAACCTTGTACTTCATTTACTTCTTGAGTTGGCCAATTAAGATGTTAATATTTGTTGTGAGAAATGTAAGATCCAAGACGAACATATAAGATCTGAGATGGTATTGTCTCAGTCAACAAACAGTATGTATCACATGAGATTTTATTGATGAGAATCTAATTCATTTGATTGAGTGCAAATAATTTGGGAAATAAACTTTA
>NW_018220174.1:0-205 GCF_001263595.1 Phalaenopsis equestris
ACTGATGCATCAGTACTCTAATAAGGAGGTGTCACATTTATAATAGTTTCACTATAATATCACGTGGCACATCTTCATTGGAGTACTGATATATCAGTACTCATGAGGTAATATTTTTTCTTAGGCCGCACCTTTCCATTTTATCAAACATATGATGATTTTGCTCAAACATATAGAATTTACATGACTAGAGGAATTTACATAT
>NW_018220175.1:0-326 GCF_001263595.1 Phalaenopsis equestris
TTTCTGGGAGTAAGCCTGTTTAGTGATTATTTTGTTTTTGGGATATATATATATATATATAACTTATTATTTTGTTTAATAAGTGTCTTATATATTAGGAAATAATAATATTTTTGAATCCTACACAATTTTATATATCATAAATTAAGAAAAATATTGGTATTGGAAGAAAATTTGGAATTGAATTGAACCAAAAAAAGAAGCGATGCAACATTGGCCTCTGGCGCTGACGTCGCCAGAATGGGCACCGATAAAGTCCCGAGCAGTTCCTGTGGTTCAGGATGAATTCGACGGACTTTGGCAAGATTGCACTTCAAAATAACCAC
>NW_018220176.1:0-1075 GCF_001263595.1 Phalaenopsis equestris
AAGACTTTTAGATACATTAAAAATATATAAGAAAGTTTTTGGCTGGACCTTAGCTAATATTAAGAGAATCAGTCCTTCGATCTATATGCACAGAATTATACTTGATGAACAATATAAACTAAGAGTTGATCCACAAAGACATTAAACCCAATGATGAGAGAAGTAGTAAAGAAGGAGATTTTGAAATGATTAGACACTGGAATTATATATCCTATTTCAGATAGTGCTTGGGTAAGTCCAATTCATTGCGTTCCTAAGAAAGGAGGAGTGACTGTTGAAACGAAAGAGAATAACAAATTAATTCCTATTAGACAAGTTACTGGGTGGCGTACATTGATTATAGAAAATTAAACGCTGCTACTAGAAAAGATCACTTTCCTTTACCCTATTTAGACCAAATAGTAGATAGACTTGTTAGGCACACTTGTTAGGCACAAATATTTTTGTTTTTTAGATGGATATACCGGTTACCATAAAATTCTTATTGCTCCTGAGGATCTAGAAAAGATAACATTTACTAGTCCTTTTGGAACTTTTGCTTTTTGAAGAATGCCTTTCGGATTATGTAATGCACCTACAACATTCCAGAGATGTATGATGTCTATATTTAGTAAGTTAATTGATGATGGATTGGAAGTATTTATGGATGATTTCTTTGTATTTGAAACAACATTTGACGCATGCTTAAATTATCTTGAAAAAGTTTTGGAGTTATGCGAAAGAACTAATTTAGTTCTAAATTGGGAGAAATGTCAATTTATGGTTGCAGGAGGAATTGTGTTAGGGCATAAAATTTTAAAAGATAGTATGGAAGCAGACCCTGCAAAAGTTCAAGTTATATATAAACTAACCCTCCTACTAATGTACGAGAAGTTAGGAGTTTTCTTGGACATGTTGGTTTTTACAGGCGTTTTATTTAAGATTTTTTAAAAATTACTAAACCTCTATGTCAACTTTTAGAAAAAGATAAGAAATTTGAATTTACTGAAATCTGTTTAAATGTCTTTGAGTTTTTAAAAAAAAAAATTAATCACAAGCCATATGATAGTTTCACCTAACTGGGAGAAACCATTTG
>NW_018220177.1:0-2112 GCF_001263595.1 Phalaenopsis equestris
TTCCATAACTTGACCAAGGCAAATCCTAATCCCTTGAAGGTTTTACTAGAGGTAGATCTAAACCACTGAACCACTTAGACCAAAGTTCAAGATTTTTTGAGTTTTTTTTGAACTATTAGAATTATTTCAAGTTATGGAGTGTTAATTAATTATAAAATATCTGAAATATGTAAAATTAATTTTAATTTTTTTTTAAATCTCTTTGAGGTCAAAAAACCCATAGAAAAAGTTTCACATTTTTTTGAATTTTTTTTGAATTATTATAATTATTTAAGTGAAAATCCATTTTTTAGCCTTTTAAAAATTATTTTTAAACTTGAAAATTCAATATCTTCACTTGAAAAATTGGGAAAAATATTCCAATTGCTCTTAAATACTTAGAAAAAAATTTAGAACATTTCTATGAATTTTATTAATTTTGTGATTTTTATTTAATTTTTTATTATTTAGATATTAAAATAGGCTTAAAAAATGAAAATTTTTTATTTACAACTTTATTTTTAGAAAATCCCTATAATTATAGAGAACTCCCAAAAAAAAATTTTATAAATTTTTTAGTTGTATTTTAATTATTAAAAATCATTTTAATGTCAAAATGGTATTTAACTTAAAAAAAATAAATTTAATTTATCAAATGAACTCTAAATATTTTGAAATTTTTCTGGGGAGTTCTCTAAACTTCAAATTACCATTGAGATTAAAAACTAAGTTATTTAAATGTTTATATTTCCCAAATTAATTTTTTTTGTATTTTAAGATTTTTTGAGAGTTAAGTGTGCTCTTAATGACTTAGCCATAAAATTTTTTCTAAAGAGTTCTCTAGTCATAGAAAACATTGCAAATTTTTTTTGGATTTTTCTAAGTAATATGTAAATTATTATGATTAATTTATGTAAATAATAGACATAAACTTAAAAAATATGGATTTGTGTCTAGAGATCTTCTTTGACTTTGGAAAAATCAAAGAACGTTCCCCTTGATAGAGGCAACAACATGCTGAAATATCAAGTTATGGTGAAATGTCTACATGCATGGAGAACTAAAAGACTCTAAATAGTATTTAATTAATTAAAAATAAATTATTTTTCAAATAAACTTCAAACCATTTCCACATTATTCGTGGTATCTACGTAATTCTCCCTTAAAATTAACAATACTTACAAATAAATCCACATTGAAATTCAAATTTCAAATTTAAATTTTAAATCTGTGGCAATGTTAACGGTAAATTGTGTTAACGTTAAACTAATTTAAATTGTGCGATGCCACTTCAACCTATGGAGGCTCCGAAAACACGTGTGGCGCTCTCTGGTTAGATGTTGCCATCCACACAGCCGCTGACTCGGTCCGCGCTTTATGTATCAAGCTCCCGTCCAATGCAATCCCACTCGTCAGTCTCAATCGTCCGTCTGATACACACGGCATCTAACGACTCCACATCATCGTCTCCGATAGCCAAAACCGTGACCGTCAACCAACCAAATGACCTCGAGTTTGATCTTATTGACTCATCTAAGTGAGACGAACGCATCCATATGGTAAACATGCCATTAAACCAACCCTAATCACATGAAGAATCAAAATAGGCTTGGAAAGAAGGGAAGTTCAATACCCTTACTCTGAGAAGGGAAGCTTCAATCATAGGTGCTCGGCACATTCGTGGAGTTCCAAGGAGGCTAGGGATTGAGCCTCTGGTATTGGTGAAAGGTCTAGACCCAAATTCGATCAAGGCCAAATTTGGGTGTTGATCAAAGCCCCCTCACAGAGAGCCTCTGATGGGGCTTCTTCTTCTGTGAGGGGACTTTGATAGGGCTTCTTCTTCTTTCACTATGGTGATCGTGTGGGTGAGTTTAATTTAAATTTGGTGCACTGTGGAGGGGTGGTGGAGAATGTTCTATTTCTGGCAAGGATTTGAGCTCAAAAATTAAACTCCGATAAGGGGAATTGGGGCAGAGAAGTGGTTGGGTTGCACTGAGGAGGTCTCAAAGAGGCTAGGGGAAAAATCTAGAGGGTTCTCCTTGAGAAAATTTCAGCACACCCTCCATGGCCATGGAGGTGAAGATTTTATAAAAAATAAGGCTTAGGGTGGCTCTGTGGGCTAATGTATGGGTG
>NW_018220178.1:0-204 GCF_001263595.1 Phalaenopsis equestris
ACTCTCCAGTTCTTCAAGTCTGAGTTTTGTGTTTTTTTCCGTTGTAAGTTGGTTGGCAATGGCGACATTGAGAGATGGTGTCTGGATCTCTAGCGGTAGCACAACGTCAGTCCCGTACACGAGCATATAAGGTGTACACTGAGTGGAAGTCCTGAAAGTCGTCCGGTAGGCCCACAGGGCTTCTAACAGTTTGTTATGCCAATC
>NW_018220178.1:2916-5020 GCF_001263595.1 Phalaenopsis equestris
CGGATCTGTCCATTTTTCTTCTTAACAGGTACAATATTGGCTAACCGCATGGGGTATTGCTCTTCTTTAACAAAGTTGGTGTCTATCAATTTTTTCACTTTAGCGATGACTTGTTGTTCTATTTCAAGGCGCATTCTCCTTGGGGATTGTTTTACTGGGGTTATATTCTTGTCCACCCTAAGTTTATGGACTGCAACCTCTGCTGACAGCCCTGACATTTCATCGTAGCTCCATGCGAAGCAATCATTGAATTTTGTTAATAGTTTGACCAATTCTGCAGATTCTTTGTCATCAAGTAGAGAACTTATAAATGTTGGTCGGGGGCATTCTTCAGTCCCGCGGTTAATCTCTTTCAATTCATCGACAGTGGAATAAATTTCTTCCTCAATTTCTGGTGGAGCATCTTCTATTGGTTGATCAGTAGAGTCATCCTCTACATCGAGGCAATCCTCTTCTGATTCACTAGTAATAACCATGAAAAATTCAGAATCATCGACTGGTCCAACTATACCAAATCTGAGACCTTCTTTTCAATTGGGAGTTCGACTTTTAGCATTCCATAGTTTTTCAAAAAGTTGAAATTTATCTTTTGGCATTTGTTTTGCTAAGTGTCCCTGTTGAATTAACTTTTGAACACAAGGCGAGAAGTAACCAAAAGGCAATTCCATAAATTCATTGGAATCAACATCTAAATTTACATGTTTTTCAAGCTCAGTAGAGGTAGAAGCACGGTAAAATTTGATCGGCTTCGAACCAACATTACGGACTTCCTTGACCTCTAAACTCTCGACCTTTTGGGGGAGAATCGGAGTAAGGGTCATAGTATTCACATAGTGATTTATCCAATCATACATTGTTTCATAGTCATTTTTCTCTGTATCTTCTAAGGATATCTCATACTAAGGTTTCTTCTGCTTCTTCATCATTATTTTATCTTCAGAATTGTCTTCATCACCAATGTTGATAATTGGCCTAGTCCGTTCAACAACTCAATTGATCATTCCTCGTCTGCGTCCCCGGCCTCGACCTCGGGTGCTTGAACTAGAAGAACCTCCACCAACTCGACCTCGAGTGTGTGAAGCGGAGTTGTATGGCCTCCTCTTTGTGATTCTTCTGAACCTTCATCTTTGTTTGTCAAAATCTCGCGCGAGAAGACAATCTTCTTTGGAGGCGCATAGTAAGCAGCATCTTCATGGATACCAACTTCTTGTACTGAAAATGGTTGTAGATCTCCCTTGATGCAATTTTCTAGACCATCTTTGCGGTATTTAATGCACTGGTGTAGGGATGATGGAACCATATTGTGCTCATGAATCCATGGTCATCCCAATAAAGCGTTAAAAGAGGTCTCAGCGTCAATGATATGAAATTTAACAGTTGTCACGAGTTCTCCAACCTTCATAAGCAATGTAATTGATCCAAGGGCTCTTTCTCCATTTTGGTTGAATCCTCTTAACAACATTTTATCAGCTGTAAGCTCTTGCGGTTCAATATCCAAATAGGCCAATGTCCATCGGCTCATCAAGTTAAGAGATGCCCCAGAATCCACTAATACTCTGGACAACACAATTCTGCCGATGTTGACGGAGATGTAGAGTGGGCGGTTGTGGTCGGCGGTACCGAGCAGCAAGTCTTCATCTGTGAAGGTTACCCCTGACTGTTCTCTCAACAAGAAAACTTCATCAAAGGATGTGTTAGCCAACTGAGCTAAGAAAATTTTTGAATCAAACAAAGCTGTAACTAGAGATTCTCTCATCTCCTTTGACGGGATCAGAGAGTCGTAGATGCTTAGTTGTGCAGGCAACTTCCTAAGATGAACTAGCACGTTGTACTCTACTTTGCATGATCCTTCAATTTGATCTTGATTATGTGGTTCTTCTACTGGTGGAGGTGGGGGTATCTCTTCTCGAGTCATTATCTCTTTTCCTTTATCTATTAGAGCTGTTCTTGGTGGTAATACGTTTCTGCTCCTCAAGTTGATTTTTGTGACTGCTTCTTCTTGAGATATCATTGTTGAATCTTCTGGTATCTTTTCCCCTTCGTCAGTCGGATCTAAGTCGATGGAGAGTTGTGCACCATGACGCTCGAGAGTTGGCTCTTCGTT
>NW_018220179.1:0-1276 GCF_001263595.1 Phalaenopsis equestris
AAAAGGTACTTCTACCTTGGAAGCCTTTGAACCCAGCTGAGAGATTCCTAGGTTTTGAAGATCAAAATGACATGGTCATTATAGTAGATCAATCATCTCAGAATTAACTGCCAGTTCAACTCTTAGTCACTGATACTGATAAGACTCTGGTGATCCTGCGCAAAATTAAGAAATTGGAGAAGGAGGTACAAAATGTCATGAATGCAATTAATAATATCTCTGATTTCTTTGATCATCTAGACTGAAGGATTAAAGAACATTTCGATCACAATAGACATTTAGAAGATAGTTTGATACGGCTGATGAGGAGGATGAAATTGATAGAAGAGGATTCCACTGAAGAATTTCCATACCGACCCTTCTACAACCTCTTCGTTCATGTGCAATCAACGGGTGATCTCATAGGAGAATCTAGTACTGAATTTGATGAATAGTAGATTTATATTACTACCTGTCTGTCTATCTATGTAATTTGGTTTGAACTTCGCATTTGCTTTGCTTTAGAATTATGCTTTTAGATCTCTGTATAGTTGAGACTAAGCATAGGATGTTTTGTTTTCAACGTTTTGAGTGTTGTGGCTTGGATTGCGACGCTGAATTAATGTGTTGAGGTTGAGAAAATACCAAACTTAGGTGTGTTATGTAAAGTATATTGTACCCCTTGGAATTTATTTATAAATGTGATGTTTTGTGTTGTAAAAGTTTATTTGTGATAAGCACATCATTTAATCACTTAAAAATATGTATATAATGATTTATAGGATGTCGTTATGGCTTGAATTTGATCAAAATTGTAAATATTTAGGGATTGAACCAAAATTAAACGAGCTCACCGACGGCGCCCTCAACCCCGCCGACGACGGATTTTCCCGAGAGTTCTGATTAAATTTCAATAGAGCGCGCTGATGGTGCCATCGACCCCACCGACGGCGAGCTCGGGAAAAACACCCTTTACCATGATTTTGACCAGTCAACCGCCACTATTCATCATCCCCTTCCCCCTAAAAATGAAATTTTTGACCTAGGGCTTGAGAGATCTTGGATTTGGGGCAATTTTAAAGTTTTTTGACACCGGATTTGATCTTCTCTAGATAAGAGCTTCACTCCAAGTTAAAAATATTTGATTTTCACCATGAATTTCTTCCACATTGAGGAGATCCAAAATTTTGAGAATGTGAAGAAAATATTGGGAAGAAATTCATGGAACTTAGTTTTGAACTCTTAGAATTACTTTTGGAAGCCATTATTTGCATATTTGAAGTATATTTTGGAATTT
>NW_018220179.1:3238-4732 GCF_001263595.1 Phalaenopsis equestris
AATAAGACTATAGTTAACTATTTAAAGTAAAGGAAACTATATTTTGAAGTATTAAGAATCTGGAAATTCATTTGAGAAGAAAAGATTGGGATTCAATGATGTGAAAACTATGAAATATTTATAAGGTAAGAAATGCTTTGAGTTTCAAATTTGGGGAAAGAAAGGTGATGTTCAAAATCATTAAAGGCTATCCAGATATAGTAATCCTCACTTGAAAAAGGAAAAGGAAAGGATTGACAAAAATCCTTGAAAAGAAAAGAAAAATATATAGGATTGAAAGTAATCCAAATGAAAAAGAGAAAAGAAAGAAAAAAATATATAAAAGTGAGGAGAAGCTTGAGGATATGCCTAATCAAAAATTGGCTTCACTAGACCTACCTAAAGGGAAAACTTAAATACATTCCTGAACTTATATTTATGGATTAGATCTTTTACTAGTAATATTCTCATGAAATTCCTATCATCTGAATATTCTAAGTGACTTAATATTGCAACATATAGTCATTCTTGAAATGAATAGGAGACTAGAACTCTTAAACTTGGTGACTAGATAATATTTTGGCTACAGAGTTAATTCAATTACTTGAAATTTTTCTAAAAATCTCACTATGATATTTATCTAAATCCAACTTATAGTATTTCTAAATTAAAACTTTACTACAATAGATCATAACTTTTATGTAGCATTAAAATTACTTGAGGACAAGTAATAGTTAAGTTTGGGGGATTTTGACCAGAGGAAAATATGTTGACATTTTCATACCTATTTTATACTATTTTTTATGATATTACACTTTAAAGAAAGGTATTTTTGATGTTTTATTGCAGGAATGATGAAATAGGGTCATTGGAGCAAAAAGATGCAAAAATGTGAAGAATTGAACTAAGGCGCTGACGACACCATCAACCCCATCGATGGAGAGATTTTACCAGGACTCTAGAATTAATTCATTAAGAAGGTCCGCCGATGGCGCCCTCGAGGCCGTCAGGCTTTGGATGAGGACAATTTTGAAGGGATGCTTAGGCAACTCTTGCGAAAGCTCATCCACAACTTTAAAAGAAGATTTTGGTCGAAAATTAGACAGGCCTTGAAGGTTAGAGAGGTTCCATTATTCTATAGAGAATTTACTAGAGTCTAAATTGTGAGGAATTCTTCGAGAGATTATAAGAGTGGAGGGAAAGTGAGAGATTTCTTCCTATTTGCTGCTTCAAAGAGGAATTCTGTGTGCTGTAAAGAAAGGAAGAGATTCAGAGGAACTTCGAGGAGTTTTCTTGATGAGAAATTAGAGATAAGTTTATTTATTGTTGTAGTTGTATGACTTTCCTTTTATATATGAATTCCGTGTTTTGTTGTGTTTCCCCATGAGATCTGAGTAGTTTTTCTCTGTCTTTCTCCTTGTCTCGAGATTTGTGAAATGGTGATGCGAATTGGTGAAGCCATGAAAATGTTTACGAAATTGTGATGATCTTTTCACTTTGATCTTAATTTACTTG
>NW_018220179.1:5015-13208 GCF_001263595.1 Phalaenopsis equestris
TTTTATCATTAGTTATTTATTAGTTATTAAAATTATCTATTTATTTCAATTACCTATTAGTGACAGATAAGAAAATTGAACTTCGTTGTTGCAATTAAAGTATTGCTTTTCTAAAGTCTTAGTTCGTAGTTCTAATATTACTCCCTGTGGGATCGATATCTAAGACTCCGTTAGAGCCCTATATTACTTGAGCGATACATATATTTTCGTTGATGAGTGTGACTTTACAACTATTGAATATTTATTACGTCAATATTTATCAAATCTATGACTGTTATTAAGTTTTGGTACAGTTGCTGAGGGATTAAATCTTTTAGCAGAAGTATTAATTACTTATATTTTTAAGCATATATAAAGTCGTGGTCAACAAGTCACTGGATGATGAAGATGCATTGATTATAGAAAATAAATCTTGTCACCAGGAAAGATCATTTTCCACTACCCTTTCTAGATCAAATGTTGGATAGACTAGCTGGGCATAAATACTTTCATTTCTGGATGGATATACTGGCTATCACCAAATACAAAAAGCTCCTCAGGATCAAGAGAAAACAACTTTTACTAATCCTTATGGTACATTTGCTTTTAGAAGAATGCCTTTTGGTTTATGTAATGCACCTGCTACATTTTAAAGATGCATGATGGTTATTTTTTGTGATTTAATTGAAAATGAGATTGAAGTTTCTATGGATGATTTTTTCAGTGTTTGAAACTTCATTTGAATCATGTTTAGAACAGTTATCAAAAGTTCTTAAGCGCTGTGAAGAAACAAATGTAGTCCTTAATCTGGAAAATCTTAATTGGGAAAAAACGCCAATTTATGGTAGCAGGAGGAATAGTTTTAGGACATTAAATTTCAAAAAATGGTATGGAAGTAGACCCTAAAAAAATTCAAGTGATAGCTAATTTACCCCACCCTACAAGTATAAAGGAAATTAGGAGTTTTCTAGGACATATTGAATTCTATAAGCGATATATTAAAGACTTTTCAAAAATTGATAAGCATCTATGCCATTTACTTGAAGAAGATGCAATTTTTAATTTTGATAAAGAGTGCCTAAAAGCTTTTGAATTATTAAAAGAAAAATTAGTTATTGCACCAATTATTATTTCACCAGATTAAGAAAAACATTTTGAATTGATGTGTGATGCTAGTGATTATGCAATTGGAGCTGTTTTAGGACAAAAGCAAGATAAAATTTTTAAAGTTATCTACTATGCTAGTAGAAATCTTAATGAAGCTCAAATTAATTATACCGCAACTTAGAAAGAGTTATTAACTATAGTATATGCCTTTGATAAATTTAGATCATACTTAATTGGAACCAAATGTATTGTGCTTACAAATCATTTTGCTATTAAGTATTTAATGAGAAAGAAGGATGCAAAACTAAGACTTATAAGATGGATTCTTCTTTCAAAAGAATTTGAATTTAAAATAGTAGATAGGAAGGGAGCTGAGAATCAAATTACTGATCATCTGTCTAGGCTTAAATTAGAGAAATAACTCAATTTTGAAAAGGAAATTGATGATGTTTTCCAGATGAAAAATTATTCAATATTAATGAGTGGTGTGTTCCATGGTATGCAGACATTGTGAACTTTATTGTTAGTGATATTATATATTTTGTGAACTTTATTGTTAGTGATATTATACCCTATGAAATTATATACCAATAGAAGAGAAAATTTTTATCTGAAGCTAAGACTTATTTTTAGGATGAGATGACTCGTTTTTATATAAACAAGGAAGGGATCTAATTATTCAAAGATGTGTACCTTTAGAAGAAACTTATGAAATTATCCAAAAATGTCATAATTCTCATTTTGTTGGACATTTTGGGGTTGATAAAATAACATACAAAATTTTACAATCTGGATTTTATTGGCCTACAATATTTAGAAATGATAATGCTTATATCAAAATATGTGATCGATGTCAACGAGCAGGCAATATTTCTAGGAGGAATGAGATGTCCCTAAATTACGTGTTAGAAGTTGAGATATTTGATGTTTGGGATTAGATTTCAAGGGACCATTTATACCATCTTTTAAAAATTTATCTATATTGTTAGCAGTAGACTATGTATCCAAATGGATAGAAATTGTTGCTTTACCTCGATTTGATAATCAAAGTGCTGCGAAGTTTTTAAGAATGAACATATTTTGTGGATTTGGGATGCCATGAGTAATCATAACTAATGGGTGAAGTCATTTTAGAAATACAATAATGGAGAAGTTATTAAAGAAATATCATATTAATCATAAAATTGATACTGCTTATCATCCTCAGACAAGTGGTTTGACTGAATTATCTAATTGTGAAATTAAGAGAATATTAAAAAAATCTGTAAATCCAACCAAAACGGATTGTTCATTTAAACTTGACTATGCTTTGTCGGCTTATATGACTGCATACAGAACTCCTATAGGAATGTCCCCATATAGGCTAATATTTGGGAAAGCGTGTCACTTACCAGTTGAACTTGGGCATAAAATATATTGAGCTATAAAAAAATTTAATTATAATTTAAAGGATGCTAGTGAGAAACGATTATTGCAATCGAATGAGCTTGAAGAGATAAGGAATGACTCTTGTGAAAGTGCTAAGATTTATAAAGAAAAGATAAAGATTTGGCATGATCGGAGGATTCTTACTAAAAATTTTCAGTAAGGGCAACAAGTTTTGCTTTATATTGCAAGGTTAAAATTATTTTTAGGCAAAATTAAGTCCAGGTGGATGGGACCATCTGTTGTGATGAGGTTTATCCCTATTGAGTTGTGGATATCAAAGATCCTAAAACTGATAAAATATTCAAAGTGAATGGTCACAGGTTGAAATCCTATTTTTTATGTGACAAGATTAAATTAAATGATTTTATGATGTTGGGTCAACCAGAATAAGAACTGGTTATGTCGGGCTGACGATGTTAAACCAAGCGCTCTATGGGAGGCAACCCATAGTTATCGGTGTGTTTGTTTTTATTATTATATTATTGTGTGTGATTTAGAAAATTCTAGTAGCATTTTGAATATATAATGATTTAGTGATTATTCTAAAACCTTAAAAGATGACCTAGACATGATACTGAATTGTGCCCTGAGGCTTAAGAGTAAATATCCGATGCTTAAGCGCGACAAATAAAAAACATGTGTGAATTTAAGTTTTTAGAAGTTTTAAATAAGATTTGGTTGGCTCTAACTTGGGAGACAGTTCTAAGACGTGCCTAGGAGTTATATCAGAGTTTGGAGCTTATAAATAGAAGGGTTATGTAAATATTTTTACTATAATTCAATTCTAACTCTAAATCCTAAGTGAAAAAGAGAGAGTTTTGGAAAAATGTTACCTTGGGAGAGTGATTTATAGAAGAAGGAGGAGGCAATGAGAAAGAAGTTTGTTAGTCAGAGTGCGTAAGAGTTATACAATAGTTTCCTCGTCGTTAGTATCGAAGGGATAGCGGAGAAAATCACTAAAGTTGAGGCTGACGTGGCTTCAATTGAAGTAAAAGTGATGGAAGTTAATGCAAATCTGGATCATATGGGATGGCAACTTAAGGTGCAGTTTAGTCATACCTATTTTATAGAAGAAGCATACAAGGCTATGCATTTGAAGAACAAGTTGATTAAAGAAGATTTAACCAGAGTTATTAACCATCATCTATTCTTTCATATTTATATTCCAAATGCTGAAGGAGAGACTAATGATAGGCTAGGATTTGTTCCACCGACTGGAGAATGGGACTAGAATGGAATTAAGTTTGAGAATGGAATTAAGTTCATGGTTTAGTGTTTGTGTGTTTAGTGTTTGATTGCTAGTGTTAAGTGTACTTAGTATGTTATTAATGTGATAAATGTCTAGTGTTTGTGTTAGGAATTTTCTCATCCGAGACTATTTGGATTGAGAATTTATGTATTAAAAATGTTTGTAATCATTCGTAAATTAATATAAATGTTTGTTTATGTAAATTAATATCATTCGTAAATTAATATAAATGTTTGTTTATGTTAAATTTTTTATAATTTTGTGTTGAATTGAATTAATTAAGTTTGGAGAATCTTGAGTAAGAGGAGAGTTGAAAGGGAAGAAAATGGTTATTAAAGAATTATGAGACCTTGTAGGGATGGTTGACTTAGGCTAGGAGTGTATTTCACTTAAATCAAAAAAATCAAAATTTGTGCACTGGCGCCTAAGCGCCAAGACCTTACGCTGAAGCGCTGCCTAAACCAAGAGATAGGCGCCTAAGCACCGAACCATTTGCGCAAAAGCGTCTGTTCACAAAAACCAGTTCACAAACAATTTTAAGTGGTGATTCGATCCAAAAACACCATTGCCAAACCTTAACTTCATCTTCTTCCTAGGGTCATTCGCAATTTCTATGCTAGGGCACACCATATTTGAAGATTTCTTGGTGATTAGAAGCAAAAGTTGTTAGATTTGATATCTTTGAGGTAAGAGCCTCACTTCTAAATAAATTTTTTTTATTTTCACCATGTATTTTGAGCACATTCAAGAGCTACCCGAAAATCACTATTCAAGGTGAAAATTTGGGAAAAAGTTATGAAAAATACAAGGATTTGTTAGTTTAAGCTTTAAGGAGTTAAGTTCAGTGATTTAGAGTTGAATTTGGAGTTTATTGTGAATTTTATATAATTTTCTAGAAATTGCACCAAGAATGAAGAGGAGCAAAGGAGAGGGTCAATTTGATTCAAGCAAATTTGTCAGTTCGAGAGCCTAGGCTCGATACAGTGATGCACTGCAATCGAGGAAGTTGATTCTTGAGCAATGTTTTAAAAGACCAGGAGGAGCTGTTGAAGATTTGATCATTCGCTGCAAGTGGGAGCGGTTCTGTTCTTTTTCTGCCGTAGCAATGATTTCTGTTGGTGGGAGTTCTATGCGAATCTCCTTGAAGCTGAAGAAGAAGGAGTCATGGTGGGGGGGGAAGACATTGCCTTTTTCACCTAAGGTAATAAATCTATTTTATCAATTGCCCGCGAGCACTTTGTGTTTTTATTCAAATTGTATTCCTAATGAGAAGGAGTTAGACGAGATTATTTCATCTTTGACTGATGGAAGTGGGCTTTGGAAGATTACTAATGAAAGAAGAGTTAACTTTTCTACTTCAAAGTTGGATGTCACTGCAAAGGCATGTCACTATTTTATTTCTGCTCATCTGCTACCTACAAATCATCTTAGTGAAGTGACCCGTGATCAAGCAACTTTGAACTATTGCATCCAGTATAGTAGTTTAAGGCCATCGACATTGGAGCTTTAATTCATGGAGTTATTACTAGTTATGTCGTCGTTGCTACTATTGCAGGTTTAGGATTTGCATCCTTGATCTTTTCTTTGTGTGAGCAGGCTGGAGTTAGATTTGAAAGTTGGGAGGATATCTTACAAACTCTTAAGCCTAATACCAGTGTGAATGTGAAATCTTATTCACACCATTCAGTTTTTTGGCTAGAGAGGAGGATTTTCTAGTAGTTCTGATGTGTCAATATCACGAGCTTCTACTTCACATGCTTCAACATCACGAGGTCAGACTTCTGGATCTGATTCTTAGTCACAGCTATTGGACAGGATTTTGAATAATGTCATTTATACCAATGAAAAGGTATCAAACTTAGAACATTTTGCAGAGCATATAAATGGATATATGAAGATACATAGTGATTATGAGGGTGAATTTAACTTAGCAATGGAAAACCTCATGAGAGGTAACCAGGATATTGTATTTTCTCAGTACCCCAGACATCCACCATATGAGCCTGCAGCTACTTGGCGTAGTGACAATAGTGATGTAGAGGATGAGGATGATTAGTTTGGATCTATAATTTTATTTTATTTTTAGTTTGTTTGTTGTTGTGAACTATTGATAGTGCAGTTATTCTATACTTTTTGTTATGTTTTCAGTTGTTATTGTTGAGACTGTTATTTTTTGTTGTGTTCTATTTAGTAGACACTACTGTGATGTATTTATGTTTATGTGAGTAGATATTATGTTTGGTAGTAGTAATTTTGATAATTGAATTGTTTATTGTAGTAGTTAGTTGTGCTGAACTTAATTCTGGATCTTGGGAAGGTTTTGAATATAACTAACTTTTTACTTAAAAGCTGCAAGTTTAAAATTTTCAATTCACTACCAGATATTTTTCTTTATGTTACAGTCATGTATGTTTTTTTGTTTTTATGTTATATTCCACTGCATAGAAGTTCAATGAATCTCTATATGTTAAGTAAATTAAAATTTGATCAATCTAATTTTTACTCCTATTATTAATTTTTGTACTTGCATATTTAGGATGTAAAAATTCTTGTTAGCATGTTATTTTAAATTTTCATTTCTGCAATATTTATATATGATGTTAAAATGTTTTAATTTTATTAAAAAATTCAAGTTTCGGGGGGGGGAAAAAAAAGTTTTGATTTTCTAATAGTGGGGTACCTCTTCTAATTTTCTAAGACTAGTCAATAGGAAAGTCCTATGGCTAGACCTAGGCTACTAAAGAAGTTTTCTAGACCTCAACCAAAAGTGAGGTCAACAGTAATTTTTGAAACTATTATTATGTTTTTAAGTGAAAGAAAAATATCAACTATTTGCTTTAGGAAAAGAAGAGTGAAATTCAAAATCATTAAAGACCTATCCAGATATAATAATCCTTGCCTGAAAAAGAAAAAGAAAAAGAAAAAGAAAAGGAAAAAGGAAAGAAAAATTGAAAAAGGAGGAGAAGCTTGAGGATTAGTGCCTAATTAAAAATTGGTTCCACATTAGATCTTTCTAAAGTATAAGACTTGAGAAACTCTTAAGCTTAAGGATACAATATGGTAAGTAAAATTATGCTTAATAAAAATTTTTAAGTGGAGAAGATACAATGTCTAAACTCTACATTTGGAGAATCTACAGTATTTCTGAATTAGATAGAAACTCATATTTTTATATTTCTTAACATTACAAATTTCTAAACTATAAGTTGCTCTCATTTGCTAATATTTCTTCTAAATTGGACTATTATATTTCTACATCAAAAATTTAGTAACTCCTAAAAAAACTCATATACAACATCTACTTATTTAGTTTTTAAAGATTGAAGAAGGGTCACTTGAGAACAAATAATATTTTAAATTTGGGGAATTTTGATACACCTAAAGTATATATTTTGGGGGATTTTGATACACCTAAAATATATATTGTTTTTATACACATTTTTATGCCTATTATTGAGATATTATGCTTTAATGAAAGATATTTGGGTGTTTTTTCTTTCAGGTACAATCAAATGGATGAAAAATGCTAAAAGGGGTGAAAATTGGTCAAATTTGGACCAAGAATGAAGAAGGTGCAAAAATTAAACTGGGGCGCCTAAGCACCTAGGACTGACGTCTAAGCGCCAGAGGCTCGCCCCTGAGTGTCAGTTACCCCGCGCTTAAGCGCTAGAAGTAGTTATTTGATGATTCATTGAATTTTAACAAATTTTTGAAGAGGTGTTTAAAGTAACCATTGGTAAAAACGTGGGAAACAACACATGGACATGAAAATTCATTCAATTGGCTTTTGAAAAGAGGAACTTCTATAAGATTCATTGAATGAAGACACATTTTGAAGAGACACCAAGACACCTTTTGGATTCTTATTAAAGAAAACTTGGATCATGAAGAGAAGAGGCCAGCCATTAGCCATTAGAGTCATCATTCATCCAAGTAACCATCACCGCCGCCGCCTATCGTCGTCGTCTTCGCCATCCACCTTCTTTTTATTTTGAGTGTTAGTTTTGTATTGTGAGTGAAGAAAGAGAATTCAAAGGAACTTCAAGACATTTAGTGGAGAGAATTTGAGATAAGTGTTTATATTTATGAGAACATATAAGATCCGAGATGGTATTGTCTTATTCAACAAATTTTTAGAATCACATATTAATATCTTGAATGAGAATGTAGTTCATGTGTTCGAGTGAAAATAAATAGGGAAATAAACTTTTCAAGGGTGTATAATCAGTGGACTTTAGAGTAACAACATAAAACCCTCAATTTGATTTATAGTTTTAAGTTTGATACGAGATATTAGCCCCAGGTGGAGGGAGAAGAGGGAACTCTAGATTGAGAGCTAATATCTCCCCTACCTAATTGGTCTTCAAGACTATTCAAAATATAGATTGGTTAATTTTCTTTGTTCTTTATAACATCTCTAGTAAGAGTAA
>NW_018220179.1:13266-22813 GCF_001263595.1 Phalaenopsis equestris
TCACAACATAATTTCTATACTACTTTCACAACATAATTTCTATACTTATTACTAATTCATGATAAGGAAAAAGATATTTTATTTAGACAAATATTTAGTTAAGTTAATTTAGTTAAGTTAATTAGTTGCTTACTTTGGTTTCATAAATCCAAAAATTATAAAGAAAAATTGAATTTTCATTCCTATAATATCATCTTAAGTTTAAGTTCATATTTTGCTAAGTAGATTTTTGTCATCTAAAATTTCTAGTTTTCTAAAGTGCATATTATTTTTTTTTCATGTGGGTTTGATATTAGGGGCTTGATCAAAAGTCCTATATGACTTGATAACAGTACTTATACTTGCTTAGTATCCCATATTTAAATATTATAATTGTATTCTTATTTATTTTATAGTAGAAAACTTACCTAGCTTTTGCTTTGGATCAAGTTTTTAACTTTTTTTCAAATTAAGAATAACTATTATGAAAATTAAGCATATAATCGCATACATCACATTTTACTTCTATATCAAAGAAAGTCAGGATCAGTAGGTGTTCCTTCCCTTTGAAAATTTTTGTGCCATGGGGGTCCTAAGGTCCATAGAGGGATTCCTAGGGTTTGGGTTTCATGGGTGACCCAGGGCATGCCCTACCTGTAAGGAGTCAACTTGGGTCTCTCACCAGGCCAAAACATTAAACCAACTTAATCAGGGGTTGAGAGCGTAGGCTTAAACTCATGAGGACCAAGTGAACATAGCCTTTGTTTGGGGTTGCAAGTAGGTGAGTACTTCCTTTGGTCACTTAGGAAGCCCTAACGTCAATTAATTTAGGTTTCCACGGAGAATGGGAAGGCCCTCACAAAAGTGAGGTCAACAATAATACTTAGATATTTAACATGAAATTAAAAATTTAACTAAGATTAATTTTTCTATAGTAAAATGCCTTGTCATGCATCATGTTCAAATATTATTTTATCACTAGAATTTAAAATATTAGATATATAGATATTAAAATTTAATTAGTATGTGTAAATCTCCCAAAATTGAAGGTAACTCAACACAATTCTTAGCATTTATATGTCTTAACACCTAAAATTTGATACTTATATTTTTAACTCTTTGGTGCTAAAATTTATGCATGAAAGGTGTATTTTGTTAATGAAAAGTTAATAATAGAGTTATTTTTTATGTAATGGCAAATAATTGAGTGGCATGTGTTTAAATACGGCTACTTAAGTGTTAAATATTTAAACATATAGGAATTGTGTGCTATGCAAGTACATGTCTTTAATTCTTTTGGTTTATCTTGAATTTTATTCAATATATAAAAGCAATTATAAAATCAACTTGTTGAGAACATGGAATGGAATGGAATGGTGGCTTATGTTCACTTGATTTGGTTATGTTTAAGTAGATCTTTCTGTTATACACATCTATTTATTTGAATTAGTTGAGACATAATGTTATTTTTATCAATGACGACTGATGAAAAGTCTTATTGAGAAAAATAACTATAATTAATAATGAAGCTTCATGCTCATACAAGTCATTGTTGTCTCCTTCGAATGTGTCGGTTGACGATAGTACAAATTTATTTTAGATGTTAGAGTGACAAATTAAAACACAACTTATTTTTTGACCGATTGACTTAAAAGAGTTTATTTTTATCAATCTCTCGTTTCTTGCATACACATAAGTAAGAAAGAGTGAATCTATTTTAAGGGAAGGGTTTTGCAAAGAAGACCTCTAATATCAAAGTTTATAAATGAACCCGAAAGGAGAAAAGAAAAGATATTTTGATAGATTTTGATATTTTCTTGTCTTATTGAGAGATATTTATAGAAGTTGGAGGATATATGTTGAAATTTAAGAAAAAAGGCTAAAGAGATGAGCCAAGCCCTTTTAGACAATCCTTAGAAGAATTTGTTAATTACATCTAAAGGAATTTACATGAGCATTAAAAATCAAAGTAAATGCTCCTTAGTTTTTAAAAAACTCTCATGATCATTATTCTTTCCTAGCAAAAATTCTCCTAAAGTATTAAAGGAATTTGCATCGACGTTAAAAATCATAGTAAATGCTTCTTGGTGTTTAAAAAAACTCTCAAGATCATTAGTCTTTTTTAGTAAAAAATCTCCCAGAGTAAAAGTGATGATTTGAAAAATAATTAATACATGACACTTCATGCAAAAAAAAAAATTCAAGAGCACTCTTAACACTCCTAGAGAGCATGCCATTACAAAATGTTGCATTCCTTTCTTAGACTTTTTCTCTTCACATTTTTTGTGTTTATGCTCTCAATGGTTAAGGTTTCTCTAAATCAACACTTAAGTTATAATACCATCCTTCACTAATTAATTTATAATGTCAACTTTCTTCATTAATGTTTATACTTTTCAATGATTGAAATTCAAGTATTATATTAATTTTGGGTATAGCTCCCAGTTTCGTAAGACAGACTTTTATGGGTTGAAAAAAGCTTACATGAATTTTAGATAATTGAGTTAAAGTATAACATGTAGGCATAAAATATATAATCAATATAGAGTTAACATTATCATGTTAATTTTTATGGAGCTTTAATATGTGAAAATTTGTTAGTTCATTTGCAATATTCTAAAAGAATTACTCTTTTTCAAATATATTAAATAATATGTATTATTCATATTATTTTTTTAAAAAATTATTCACTTGAGAAAAGTTCTAGTATTTGATTTTGAAAATAAAATTTTTGCCTTGATTGCTTATTACAAAAAAGTTATAAATTTAATTTTGTAATGGTCATTTTTAATAGTGAAGTTCACAGTGTTATAATTATAAATTTTAGTCTTGTCAAAATTATTTAGAATTGTACATTCTCCCCACATATCATTAGAAATGTATAGTCGTGTATTTTCTTCTTCTTTATTTAGTTGGTTAAAAGATCACTAAGGTTGTTAGAGAGGAGTGAAATCTTAAGGGAACGTAATGACTAGTTTATAATTTCCTTATATTAACTTCCAAAGGTTTTCTTATAGTCAATGGTAAGTTTCTCTTATAATGGAAAAAGAAGACAATTAGATCATTGATTTGGAAAATTAACCGAATAGTGGAAGCGATTTTAAGTAGTTGATTGAAAATATAGATCAAATGTTGTATATATATATATATATATATATAACCTTGTAGAGAATTTTATTATTATTGCCAAAATTTTGCAGGGGCTGACTCGAAGTTTCAGTTAAATAGTAATTCAACTCACACAAAAACAAAACCTGAGGAACTCCATCGAGTATAGAACGCACGCAAAAAAAATCCCGCAAAATACAACGACCAAACACAAGCAGTTCTAATGAATGGGATACTGCTTAAATCATCAGAGATAAGAGCATCAACATTTAGAAGAGGGTAGACACTAATAAGAACAAAGCTTGAAAAAGCACACAATTTGGCTAGAGAATCTGCCAACATATTCGCTTCTCTGTAACAGTGAGCCGCCTAACTTGAAAGCGACAAAGAAAGCAAAAATTTTCTTTGAAATATGCATATAAAGCCAAGGAAGTTAGTAAAATTGTTGCAAATATTATAAGTCAATTTCAAATCGGTTTAAAAAATCAGCCGGTACACAACAATCCGATCAGCAATAAGCCATAAAGCACCGCTAGAATTTTAGAGTATAGAGCAGAAAAAAGATGATCAAGGAGCAGTAAAATACGTCCGTCCAACTAACCCCTCTGTAATTTTGACACAAACCTCCCACAACCGTATACTCTTCAGTTAAGCAACTATCTAAATTAAGTTTAATAACAAGAAGATATGGCTTACACCAAAACACCAACCACAAAGGAGAGGCACAAGAAGGTTCATCCAGAATACTCATTTGCCTATTAATGTTTATGAGGCCATTAAATCGGCTACACTGCACTTAGAATTTTTTAAACCTTATAGATTAAGGCTTTAATGTTCAAAATCACCCTATTAACCAGTGAGCAATTTTCAATATGCTCTATGTTTTTGTGCTCCTTACAAATAAACCAACATCAAATAAATGGCATCGAACTTGTTAAATGACTCCCACTGTAATGCTAGCACCAATCATCCAAGCATTGCACAAGAGAGGTGTACCCAACAATAGGAATAAAAATTTAAAAGTACTTAGCCATTTCTAACAAAACATACATTCATTGAAAGAAAAAACGCGAAAAGGAGGGAAATAACATCCCTTTCAATTTTAATATGTCATCCACCGGCAAAAACTTAAATTTAAGTTTGCAAGGAAAGAATGCTTACGACGGTTTATGAGAAGAACTCCAACTATCAATGCCGCCTTTTACCCCTTCAAAAGTATGAATTTGTTGTGACCCTTCTCTTGCTTCCCCCAAGCTTGATCTTTTTTCCTCCATCAAAAAGAATTTTAGAAACAACATTATTCAAATCATTACCCACAAGGTTTTGGAGTTTGGATTGATTCCATTCATCCCCACTCAAAAACTCTGCCATTGTGGTGTTATAATTGCCAAGTAAAGGAAATTTAGCATGTGAATGACCTCTAAGGTTCGATCGTCAAACTAAAAAGACTCCACTTTGTCTCTCATTTTTAGAATTTCCTTCCTCATAATTGAATCACCAAGGTTAGGCTTGGCCTAAAGAGAATGTTTATTATAAAGATATTTCTTTTTCATATATGTATATATATATATATATATATATAGCTCACATATTGTAGCTATTTTTATGATGCCGAACCCTAATCCTGACATAAAGAAGGGGACGCAGGAGAACCAAACTTATGTGACTTTACTTGTGCAATCTTATGCAATCAAGCCAAAAAATTATTATATTTAAGAGCTTTATAGTGGGTTATCCACTCTCCCCCTACTCTCCATCTTTGATCGTCCCATCTCTTTTTTGTTTCCCTCCATGTAAAATAAGGTTTTGGAGTAACTCAAGAGCAGACAATATTCTCAAAGGTATAGTGAGTATGGATCTATACCATAAAACAAAAGGGATGACTAGAGATAATCAAGAAATGTTGATAGAGAACTAGCTACAGAAGTACCAACTAAGGAGATTTCAATAAATATGAAGAACCAAGAGTTTTCCACTACCAAAAAATTAACTTAAATGGAAGAGGGCCCTAATTAAATGATTCAAGGGACCCTAGACCAGATCCAAAGAACAACTTACAGGGTGCAATTACCTTAAGGCTCCACTAATTCAGTAGTTAGGAGAAGAAGCCCTAGAGCAAGTGCACTTTCATCCACCGTAATGAGAGGTATTACTCAGATTCTAAATATATATATATATTTTGTGGACTGGTCACGATAGTTAGGTAATAAGAGATTATGTTTTTTTTTTAACGAGCACGATTCCATTTTTCATGAGGTTTAATGTTGTTAGGATTCTGAAAATGTAATGGGATGTATGATTTTAAATTTAAATAACAGATGTATAACAATGCTTACAAATTTTAGCAATCACTTATTCACAAATCAATCAAAAATATTGTTGTCCAACTTAGTTATATGTATAAGTTTATTAGGAGATCAAAAAAGTGTATTTTTATTAAAACAACGAGTTGTAAATACCATAAAAATTTATGTAAAAGAGGATAAAAACACACTCAAAATTTATGACTAGCGGATATGATCGCCCTATCATCGACTTGTCATACTTTAGAAAATAAATACATCACTTAATTATGAAGAATTCATTTAAACCTTTGCTTAAAATTAAAATCATTTATTTGTAATGATTGTTGAACTTTAAAAAAAAGTTTTCCTTTTTAAAATATTATATCTATGATGCACCCTTATTTTAAAAAAAATTTAAAAATACAAATTACAAACTTTATTTGTCATTTTTTGTCATTTTAAATGTTCTTAATTGATATAGTGGGAGGCCTCCTTAATCATCTAATATCATATAATTATAATTAATTTAATAATATGTAAATTAATTATTAATTACAAATGAATTAAATTAGTCAAGTATTTATTCATCACTTCCCCTGCGCGAAACCCTAGCCTACATTTTCCCCTCCCGGTTTCGACCAAACTAGCCGTCTTCGCGTACACCCTCGCTTTTCTCCCTCCCCTTCTCGGTGGTTTCGCTTAAAACCATCGCCTTCGTGAACGATCCTTCAGGATACAGTCGCCATTAGAGCTACCTGGGAAGTCAACGACGGGATCGCGGCTTACGTAGACCACCGAAACTTCCATCTTTCTCATCCTTCCGCTCCTACCAGAAACCATTGAGGAAGGAAGGTAAGCCTGTTCGCGCTATTATTCCTCTTCGCTCGTCCTGGATTTACTAAATCCGCCGATTCACGGGATTACTAAATTCCGGATGTACGGTGAATCGGCGTCATTTTAGGATTTGCCAATTCTCAGGATTTAAGGAGATGCATTTTGCTGTTTGGCTGGATTTAGCGTAAATCCTTCTTAAAATCGGCTACCAAACATCCCCTTAGGAGTTGCGACTGTTATACATGTAATTCTTCCTTTTAGTTTTTCGGTATTATGCAAACTGGATATAGATGTTTTTCTGCAGGTTTCGCATGCTCTATAAACTACGGCATCGTGGGCTGAAAACCTAACCAAAGGAAAAATTGCAGCAGGAGGATCACTGTGCAGAAGAACAATATAGCCGACGGCAATGGTAGATCTTTGTCCCGTTATCCTATTTCGTATAACTCAGCTAATTGGGTTTTCATTTCCTGTACTGTTACATAGACGTTCAAGCGCAGAAATGGTGGCCGCAACAAGCACGGCCGCGGCCACGTCAACTTTATTCGCTGTTCCAACTGTGGAAAATGCTGCCCCAAGGTGCTCGCAATTCTATAACGTGATTTTTTTCATTATATTGCTCGTGCGTAAAAAAAATTCAAATAGCTGGTTCAGTTATGATCTGATGAAAAAAAAATGGCTCGTTTTCTTTGTTGTTTGCAATTGCTCTGCATCATCAAATTGTTCGTATGGTTTGAATGTGAGCTGTAGATTGCGAGTTTGACGCAGAACTCTGCTATATTTCTGCGTTTTTTCTCAGGATAAAGCTATCAAGAGGTTTCTGGTGAGGAATATCGTGGAGCAAGCTGCGGTGAGGGATGTGCAGGAGGCCTGTGTCTATGAAAGTATTACTGCGACTTTAATATTCTCTTGATTTTTTTTTTTCTATTCACTTTTTACCCGATCAAAATATTTTGTTGCAGATTATACCCTTCCAAAGCTCTATGCTAAGGTCCAGTACTGTGTTTCCTGCGCTATTCACTCTCATGTTGTAAGGGTTAGATCCCGCACTGCCAGGAGGGTTCGCGAGCCTCCACAACGGTTCAGGCGCAGGGTATTTGATCTCTCATTTGATATTTCAGATTACTTTTGCTGATTCAGATGCAAATTCATGATGCCATTTTTTTTTCAATATTACTTCTCAAAAAAGAAGTAAAACTCTTTAAAGAATTTAAGCTTATACTATCATCTTATCTTCAATGGGTGTCATTCTTTATGGCATTTTTATTATCAATTATTGCTTTATTATACTTGGTTTTTTCATACATCTTCATATTGAATATCTTGTCTAACTTGACTTCTGTGAAATTTAACCTGTAGAGTTTTGCATTTTTCCTTTTTTATATATTGCACTTTTATTTGCATAGTACTTTTTTAGACATTTTATTTCTTGGTTCCAAGTTTTACTTCAAAATTCATTCATGTTTAAATGCTTTCGTTTTTCATGTCTTGTTTTTCGTATTATTCTTATGATACATATGGATGGAATTTGTCAATCTCTCATTCATTCATTTATTGGATCTATGATATTTTAATATATCACACGTTGTTATTACCTGATTTTTCATTATTATAGATTGATAATTTCCAACTTCATTATTAGTAAAATTTCTCACAAGGCTCAAGATTTCGTTCTATTAATCTTAAATCCATTTTCTTCTAAATATTTTATTATAATAATTTTAACCTCTCCTGAGCTATAAAAGAGGGCTGTTATATTAAAATGACTTTTGAGAAGAGCATGCGAGTGTTTTGAACATCTTTTGATAGCATCTCTATGACCAATTAAAAAAATTTGAATTTCCAATATTTTCGTGGGTTTTTTATTACTCTCTACAAACCCTTATGATAGTAAGCATTATCTTATCATACATCCATCTGATAACTTTAATGCATCATTGAGGCATGTTTCTTGTTGATGCCTGTGTTGCCCCATGTTCATGATTCCAAATCCGGTGCTAAAGGCATTGGAATTGGTAGGAAGTGATCGGGTCAATATATTTGGATTTTTATGGAATGATTTGAAATATAACTGGACTCTCCTCGCTTCTCTGCCTTAAAACAATGAATGTATCCGCTTTTACTAGTGGAAAAATGGCACAACAGCAACCTTTGGTTGTTTTGGCAATCTAACCAGAGAGGAAAAGGGAGTCCTCGAGTACCTGCAAAGCTTCAAGGCCAAAACAAAGAGGAAGTGGGAGAGCTGGTGGGGCTATTGTTCTATAATAACAAAAGCGGCGGTTCAAGAGTTTTGCAGTAGGGTGATTTTGTGATTTTTTGAACTATGAAGCAGTCTTCATTCAACCAATGCAAACAAACACATTTCCTCTTGAATTATGACTAATTAATTAATCTCATGGTAATCATTTTTTAAATCAACAAACAACTTGATTTTTTTTTGTTATAAGTCTTTTTTAATAATTTTTTTTGCACAAAAATTATTCCATTAAGTTATCTTTGTAATATTCAACTCGAGTCTTTGTGGATTGTGATTTTCCTTGTTATTCCATTACCCTCTTGTTTCACTTCTAGCGGATTACTCATTTACTTCTACACAAGTGCCCAATTGCTAAACCTCATTCTTTTCTTAGAACATCTACTCTTTAATCAAATATTGACATTGCTTTTATTCACTAAAATTTTATTAAAACGAATTGGTCAACCATATTATTCAAGCTTCAAAACTCTTTATACCTAATTCGGTATCCCATTTATTCGTGAATGTTTATCTTTATTCATATTCTTCCCAGTCAACATAAATTTTTGGATAAGTTTCAGGTGCTTTGCATTTTAGGTTTCATTTTTAAGTTTTATATTCTTTAATTTAATACTATCATTTTCTCATCAGCACCATTTGCCTTTGTCCAACTGTTAAGGATTAGCATAATAAATCGTTGTTTATGCAAATATTCTGTGTGCATTATCTTAGCCATTTAGCTTTTGATGAATGCGTTTTTTTACTCCTTTAGCATTTAAAAAAAATCACTTCGAGTGCTATTCCTTAACTATATGGTTGTCCTCCATTGTACATTCCACAAGCATTTTGTTGTTTAAAATTTTCATCATTGCAAAATGTATGATTGATTGGAAACTTAAGATAGTTAATCAGTGTTATATAGCAGGACAAAAAAAAAACCTCAAGGTTAAAAACAACACTCGAACTCATGATATATTTAGCTTAAGCTGTTCGTAATTTGAAGTAGTAGTTGGGCTCTGTTTTGAATGTAACGCATCCTGAAATAACTTCTTTATCTAAATTATGTTACTCAGTTTTTATGAATCAGGGAAAGATACTGAATCAT
>NW_018220179.1:23797-24880 GCF_001263595.1 Phalaenopsis equestris
GTGTGTGGGTGAGGCGGTGGGGGGGGGGGGGGTATGCATAAACAGCACTTTTGCTAATGTTGATGCACAAATAGTGTTGGTATGCATAAACAGCACTTATCTGATGGATTTAAGAAAAGCTAACTCTGGTGAAGAGTGCAATCATTTTTGCCAATGCTTTCTCTCCAACGTAGCCCTCAAAGAGTTGTTGTTATTAATGTTATCCCTTTCAATGAGAACACATTTGCACTCCAACATCCATGGTTTGCAAATGCTTTTTATGGCTGCGATGATATGGAGCTTCACTTGAGAGCTATCCTAATGTTCAAACCTTTGACCATAATGACTTGGACGCCACTACTATGCAGGAACTTCTTTCCTTCTTTTTGTCATCTTTTGACACAATACAATTAAAATCACCTCCAACAATAGTTGGTAATTCAATATCATAGCAGCTGGAAATACCTTCGCACAATCTTCATGGAACAATGTGCTCATTACTTGTGTATATTGTGCCAATCCTCCAAGTTCCATTATCCGGAAGCCTTGTTAGCCCATAATGACTTGATTGTGCATCAACTCGTTGCTAAAAGTGATAGTATCTCTCTGTCACAACCCCGTTTGATTTACTCACCCACTGAAGGTTGAAAGTTTAAATCCCACTTGTTTCGAGCGGTGATGTCAACTTCTTTACGACTGAGCTAATCCATTCTCGTATCAACGAAATCAACAAAGAACAAGTTGTTCTCTTCAGCTATTGCTTTAGATAATTGTCCGTAACATTTTTGCCGAGACCTCGAGAATTCTAAAAAGGGATGGGTGCCATTGGGTACCTCAAGGGGGCATGATCTTGACGTCCATTCTATCTTCACATTCTTGCATTTTCTACGTTTCATCTCTACCGGGCCTAACTGAAGCTGCTCCAAAATGAGCCTTGGAGACTCCTTCCTCACCAGCTCGTGATTTGGTGGCACCAAGTCTCTTAGGGTCCGTTTGGGGCCACTTTTTCTATGCGGCGCGGCCCCAAACAGCGACATTTCTTCGTTTGGAAGCCAGATTCGCTGCGGTCGATTGCTGAAGTTCGCGGGCAGCGGGATCCCCCCA
>NW_018220179.1:24937-31815 GCF_001263595.1 Phalaenopsis equestris
TATTCCGCCTGGTGTTTTCGAGCCTTCTTGCGAAGTCCCCTGTTACGTCATCCTCGTTGAGCTCCCTGAGAAGAAATGTCGGCGAGGGGAGCAAGGAAGGCGTGTCTAGCTCGAGCCTTGGATTCTCACATCAGAAACATTGAAGAGATGTTCCAGGTGATTCCCGATCTTCCACTTCTCGGTGTCTTCATCTTCCTTATTTCCTCTTTATGGTTTCTAGATACTGGAGAAACCTGCAGCCTCTTCTCTCGAGAAATTGGAGTGGTCGCAAGTCATTGGGGGATGAAGTATCCAAGCAAGCCATTATAGGTATCCCTGTCCTCTGTTTCTCCTTTATTTTGGAAATTTCTATTTCTTAATTCTATTATTGGCGTGGTGTTTGTATCAAAATCAAATAGTTTTTTTTTTTTTTTTTTTTAAGTTACCTGAAAAGCTCTTCTAAATTTCTTTAGGTTTAAAATGATATTATTTGACTTCAGTTTGCATTTTTTTTCATCTGATTATGTAATTTATAACACTAATAAACGATCATTTGAAGTGTGATTATGAGCCAAAAGTTATTTTTCCAATTTTTAAGATAAGGAGAAGAAGAGGCACATTGTTTTTCTATTGTTTAATCAACTTTTTGATGCTTCAAAAAAAAATTCAAACAATAATTTTGATCACACTAGCTTGACAAAAGATGTAATTAATCAAAAAACATCTATTGGAAAGATAATTTACAAAATTTTGGCTATGATATTGATGAATTATGGTTTTTACCTTTTCCTTTATCACATTCGGCACTCCATGTTAAGTAAGTCGGGCATCTTAAACAGTTTTACCAAACAGAGACACCATGGTTATTTTTTCCAGAAACAGCTGCCTCAAAGCTATTTTCACACAGCTGCACCAATTAGACAACCAGCTTTCCCACAGCAACTTCCTAGAGCAGCGCAGCTGCAGATGAAAAACTGAGAAGCTGCAGCTGCAGATGAAAAACTGAGAAGCTCCAGCTGCGCCAAACAGAGCCGTAGCAATCTATCAGATTGGATCAAGAAGAAGCTACGTGTAGCCTTGTATGGTTGGGATCTTCCATGCCAATAGGAAGCTCACTCAAAATGTTCCTTGGAATCAAGTCCAAATCTTCATCGGTTGGCCGATGAGCACTCACAGCTTGTGTCAAATACTCACCGCACTCTCACCTCTTTCCTTATTGGAGTGAAACAAGCCCCTCTTATCATTCATTTTACTATCCTTGGCCTTTTCTTTTCGGTTGGTTGTCAAACCGTGAATTTCATGTGGCACTGTTTATACATACATAAATATGTTGCACAGTATTCTCGACCCCTGAAAGTGGAGTGGCTTCCTTGATATTATAATGAACCTCCGGCCGCTTCTCCATCCTGCCCTGAGGTTCTATGTAAACCCTTCTTAAGAGGGTCATTAACAATGGCCATGCCCATATTTGGTTGGTTGGTCTGTCTAAAGAGAATTCCCAATTTTGTTCCTGTTTCTTCATCATGACGAGGAGCTCGGTTGCTTTGAGTAAGCTTTTGACTAATTTTGCCACATTTAAAGCACAGATGTGAGATCCCTTCATATTCAAACCTTGGGTTAAAATTGACCCTTGACCCCCAAGACCCATGTCCCGGCTTTCAATTTCTTTCAAGGTGAGTTTAACGCATACTAGAGCATACAGATTTCACCCCCACAAATTGGTATTGGTATCCAACCATAATGGTTGTCCCACTGTTACTGCCATATGGATGATATGAGTACTATCCAAATAGAGGAGAGGAAGTTGCGGTAGTCTGTTCCAGATTGGTACCGAGAAACCACTAAGAGAATCCTGTAAGAGATTAGTCCTCCATAATATATCAAGCCCTATAATGTGTCCTGCTACAAACCTTGGTTCCCCGGGAAGAACCACATCTCTGGCTTCAACAGCGTTGAAAATGCCAACAAAACAGTTATTTTGCACCGTGGCAATTTGGTTGGGTCCAAATTGGCCCATTTGCGCTTAGCTTGCAGGCTTGAAACGGACAAATGAATGTCTTCCCAATATCTTGCCCACCATAGCGTCGTTAAGTTTCTGTATATTTTACTGCTCACATACCATATTAAGTTTAACAGTCCCATTGGCACTAATGAAATCCTTAGTGCTTTCATTCATCGTGACCAGTATACGAGTAGGTTTCTGCAAAGCATTCTGTCTGAATCTGGACTAACCGGGGTCCAAACCAACTCGTGGTTGCTTTTTGTCATGCATAACCGGGGTCCAAACCAACTCGTGGTTGCTTTTTGTCATGCAAAGCTTGTTGTAGTTCTCCAAACTTGATCCAGTTGTCCTGCAAATTGCCCTGGGTACCCATTCCAGTGCTCGACCGAAGCTGCGTGAGTAATTGCGGGGCAATCGGACGTTGGTCATCAGCGGCATTTTTGCAAACACCTGGTTTACACATCTTTTCACTAATGCAATTGGGTGAGAAGGAGCTAGTAGTTCTACCACCTGCAATGAAAGATTCACAGTTGACACCCTTACCTTCCTTATCTCTCCTAAATAGGGCACCCTCCCACACCCCCTTTGTGAAATTCTTATCCACAGCCATAGTTTCACAATTACCCCCCCCCCCCCGCTGGCTCCACCGACATAAATATCTTCATCATGTTGGGTTTTTTCGAAATTGTGAACACTTGAAGCTGCTGTTGTTATTCACAAGATTTGGTTTAACCCTAACTTTCTCTCGTTTCTTGATAGGGGAGCCCACATAATTTTTCAAACCTCCCCATCCTTGTTTCTTGATGCATCTTGTGCGCGAACCGAACTGTTTTCCATGCCCACAGTTTTTTTAACTGAAATTCGAGTAGTTTCTTGCGACTCCTCAATTTCCTCAATCGGTAAACCATCAGTCTCGTCAACACCTCCTCCGCTTTGTCCCGAATCATCTCCACCCTTGCCATGGATGGCATCCTTCTTGTAATGAAATGAACCGCCCAAAGCATTCCCCACCGCCACATCCATGATAGCCAAACCTCCACAAACCTCACTCTCCTCACTATTGACACCCTTGCTACTGCCGTCACCCCCACTTCTCTCCTTAGAGTGGGAGGGGACCACCCACACCGATAGCCAGAGCTCCTCACTATAGAAGGAACCAATATTAGCTGCAGAATTCACATACATGCGGACTCATTGTACAACCTTATTGTTCATCATTATGCCCAACTGTGTACAATTTGATTGTATAAGGATTCCTCATGCATGCAATATCTGTACCTAATATTTTATCCTCTAGAAGTTGGTTGATCTTTGATGTTTATAGAAAATGACTTTTTGACGAGTTGTTTTTTAATTAAATTTTATTTTAGTAAGAAGTCTTTATATATGATCAGTGTTGGTAGTAAATTATTAAGAACGATGATTCAATGATACACCATCAACATTCTGATTCATCAAGTTTTAGAATTGGTAGTAAATTATTAAGAACGATGATTCAATGCTACACCATCAACATTCTGATTCATCAAGTTTTAGAATTTTCTGGATGGCTTGCCTTTGTTTATTGTTTCATATGATGTTTGGTGAGTGCAATTTTATTTTTTTACAAGTTGATCCCGAGTCTTGTAAACATAGCCTTAAATTCTGTTACATACCACCAATACCAATATGTATTTACATATCTAACTCCAAAATTTGAGTTTTAAGTATATACTACTTTGTCTTTGCTTAGAATGAAAAAATGGTGTATTTCACTTTTTAGAAGTTAATAGTAGTGGTATTTTTAATATGATATGGGAAGGATTTTCGGCATTTTAAATGTAAAAAAAATGTTACATTTGTAAATACAGAGTTGTGTGGTATTTTTCGGAATGTCCCATTTTTTATCTGAAAAATGGTCAGGCTGAACATCAAAATATTTCATAAAAGGAATGTCTTGCCAGCTTCTCAGTCGACGGTTGGTTTTAGGTGAATGTTAAATAAAAGAGATTTTAGCTGTGATATTTTTGCGGGAGCTTGTGACTCGTAATTTAATTAAAATTATGGTTATATTTGGTCTATCTAAAAAGAACATTGCAAAAAAGGGTCTTTAAACATGCAGATTGTGCTTTCATGTAGCTCGAAAGTAACTATATTCGATTAATTTCATAATTCTCTTTTAACTGAAGAACAATATAGATATTATGTTCTGATTATTTTTTTTTATCATCCATTTTAATCTTAACCTTTTCTTTGAAATAAAAACATTGCCATAATATATATATCTTCCACGTTTGGCTGTTTTGGGTTTTGTTTGTGATTGTTAAAGTGTCCCTTGGAAGGTTAGTTTCTCCCTCCTTTTGCTTCCTGGGATTTGAGTTTTCAAATTCTGAGGGTTACAGTTACATTGCCGCATTCCCCTGCTGGTTGAGGTGTGATGGCCTGCTGTGTTTATCTCTTCTCCTCCCTTAACTGTAATGGCAAATCACTCTCCTATTGACTTGGAGACGAACATCCAATGGTCTAATGCCACATTTGCTGATGTTTTTGGTAAGAGCTCAGGTTTTCAGAATTCAGTGGAACACATGGTTTTCCCTCAAGTCTCCCATGAAGGAGCTGGACAGACTGACTGTCCATCCATCAAGCAGCTAAGAAGGAAAGCTGGGAAACCAACTCTTTTATTCTAAGAACTAGAAATTTCCACCTTATTTGCCTCTTTCAAATTCACTCTTATAAGCAAATTCCATTTTGGTCACCCTAAAATGGAAGCTGTGAGAAAATATTTTGAAGACCTCAAACTGCTCAGTGATTGGAAGGTGGGACTTGTGGATGGTAGACATATGTCAATCCATTTTTCTCGAGAGGAAGACTATGTCAGACTGTTCTCTAAACAGGCGCTACGGATTGAGGGCATGTCAATGAAACTGTTGAAGACTTTGATCCAAGCCATAAGCCTCCAATTGTTCCTATATGGTTCAAACTTCCTGGGCTTGAACCATTTCTTCCACCATCAAGTGTTGTTTACTATAGGGATTGCTCTGGGAAAGCCTATGAAGTTAGATGTCCGAACATATAATCTATCCAGACCTTCAGCTGCCAGAATCTTAGTAGAAAGAGACATTAAACTACCTGATGTGGAAGAGATTTGGTTTGGGCACTACCCATAATGGTTATTGACAGAAAATTGTGGTTGAGCGAAGACCTTACTATTGTAACCATTGCAAGTTGTTTGGTCACACTAATGAGCGGCATAACTAACAATCTCAACAAGTTCACTGAATTTAATGATGACATCAAAGCTTCTAATCTTTTTGATCTTGGCTTTCATGGGCCTAAGTTTACTTGACAAAGGGGACATATTTGGGAAATGTTGGATAGCTTTTTGGCTAATGATTTTTGGTTTCATAACTATTTGCATACTTTTGTTTCCCACCTCAGTCTAGCTGCATCTGACCACAGACCTCTACTGCTTTCTATCATTGCTTGCTCTTCTGCTGGAACATCTCCTTTCATATTCCAGAATATGTGGAATGATCATCATGATTTTCTGAAGCTCATCAAGGACAATTGGGGGGGTGTTCAACATCACAATCCACTTGTCAAACTCTGACATCTACAAAAAACTATTGGCAAAGCTCTCAATGAATGGAACTGGAATTCCTTTGGTGATGTTTACAAAAATGTTGATCTGGTAGAAAGGAACCTGCCAACCTTGGAAGCTGCTGCTGCTGCTGGACAAGCTTCTGAAACAGCCTTAGTTGTGGCCACTGAAAAAGTTCTTGTTGCAACTGAGTGTTCAACATCACAATCCACTTATCAAACTCTGGCATCTACAAAAAACTATTGGCAAAGTTCTCAATGAGTGGAAGTGGAATTCCTTTGGTTATGTTTACAAAAATGTTAATCTGGCAGAAAGGAACCTGTCAACCTTGGAAGCTGCTGCTGCTGGACAAGCTTCTGAAATAGCCTTAGTTGTGCACTGAAAATGTTCTTGTTGCAACTGAGTGGCTAGAGAGCTTTCTCTAGCAAAATGCTGCAATTACTAAATTTCAAGAGGGGAGGGGGGGGGGGGGGGAGTGGACTAAGTATTAACATTCTTGCATCAAATATAGAAAGAAGTGCAACACTATTCACAAGATCCAAAATGCTGAAGTCTGCTGGATTGCTAATTCCAGGGGTATTGCAAAGGATGCCGAGGTCTTTTTTAAAGAACTTATTACTACTCATAACAGGCCACCTGTGGAACAACATTTATTTCTGGAGGATCAATTGTATACCAAGGATCTCTAGCTTTTTCACATTCCTTCTGATACTGAAATTTGGGATGCTTTGAATTCAATTGATAGCTCTAAGACTGTTAGTTTTGATGGGTTTACCTCAGCTTTCTACAAAAAGGTCTGGCCAATTGTTAAAGGTGATGTTATTAATGCCATACAAAGCTTCTTTAAGGGTACCTCTTTGCCCAACTACTTTTGTTCTTCCAATTATGTTTTCATTCCTAAATCCACTGAGTAAAACAATTGAAACCATTTCAGACCTATTAGTCTCACCAATGTGTTGTGCAAAATCATCAGCAAAATCATAGTGGCCAGACTCCAACCTCATTCAACTCACCTCATTAAACCCAATCATGCAGCTTTTGTGAAGGGTAGGTCCATTGCTGATAATGTCTTATTAGCACTGGAACTTTTCTTGGATATTGACCACCCTTGTAGGGGTGGTAATCTTATTTACAAGCTTGATTTTAAAAGGCCTATGACACTATAAGCTAGGGTTTCATCCTTGATATTCTTAAAGCTAGAGGATTCTCCTTCGAATTCTGTAACCTCATTTCCAGATAGTTGTACAACAATGCTCAATCTATTCTACTGAAGGGTCAATCACATGGGTACTTCTCAGCTTCTAGGGGGGTTCAGCA
>NW_018220179.1:31825-56578 GCF_001263595.1 Phalaenopsis equestris
AGCAGGGTGATCCCCTCTCACCTTCTATATTTATTCTAGCTATGGACTATTTCTCCAGACTTATTATAGAGCCCTCATGCATAATTCTTACTCCAGGTACCACCATAAGTCCAATATGGAGATTACTCATCTTATTTATGCTAATGATATCATTTTGTTCTCCAAAGCTAATAAAAATGCTGTTAAAAAGGTTCATCAATTTTTAATGCAGTTCCAACAAGCCTTTGGTATGATTTTCAGCCCTTCTAAATGTAATTTGTTCTTCAATAAAAGAACTAATCCTGTAGTTAAAAAGTGGGTTACTCAATTTAATGGTTTTTTACTAACATCCCTCCCTTTTAAGTATCTTGGGGTACCACTAATTAAAGGCAGAACCAAGTTGGTGCAGTTTGATGAGGTCCTGGCCAAAGTTGATACTCAGCTCAATTGTTGGACCAACTCTTTTCTATCTAATGGGGGAAGGATCACCCTACTAAAAAACATATTAACATCATTTCCTTTCTATAATATCCAGTCCACTGCTATGAAAAAATCCACCCAACTACATTTAGAAAGATGTTTCAACAGATTTCTTTGGTCTGGCCAAAGACAACAATTGCATTGGGCAAGTTGGCAGAAGGTGACCAAACTTATCTTGGCTAGGCGACTTGGTTTCAAGGGGTTGCAACAACTTCAACAAGTCAACAGGTAGCAAGAATCTCTCTGGGCAATGTTTATGAAAGGGAAATATTGCAGGAACTCCCATCCTAATCAGATCAGCAGAAAACTGGGAGACTCCAAAATATGGGAGCAGATGCTTAAAGTTTGACAACAAGCTGAACAACTCTTCATGTAGGATTTGGGGAAGGACAATATCCACTTATGGCTGGATAATTGGTGCCCACAAGAGCTGTCATATCCCAGGCCACCTACTATTAATCTCAACCTTTTGGTGGCTGACTGCTGGGAAGGAGGAAACTGGTCTCATGGGATTCTTCAATCTATGTTGGACTCAACATCTGCTGCTTGTATTTGCAAGGTGAAATTCAATAGGAGTCAAAAAGACAAATTGATTTTGAACTCTTGTAAATTGCAGACCCTCTCCAAAGCTATATACACCAAACTCTTCAGCTGGGTTTCTGTTCCCTGGGGTAAAATCATTTGGAACAAATTTCAGTCTCCTTCCATGTCTTTCCTTTGTTGGAGAATCTTTCATCAAATGCTCCCTGTAGATGATTTACCCATCTGTGCCTCTCTGTTGAGGAGTATATACAGCATCTTTTCTTTGAGTGTAGCTTTGCACAAAATGCCTAGAAGGATTTTACCTATGATCTGGGTGTGAATCTGATCATGTTTGATTGGTTCAACTTTGCTTCCTTTTGGGTAAGCTGACATCATATCAAGCTAGGCTTCATTCCTTTCATTACTGCATGGTTCATTTGGATGGCTAGAAACCAGTTCAAATTTGATGGGGTTTCTCCAAGTGCCCTTCGAAGCTCTGTCAAATGTAAGGCTTTCTTATTTAAAATGATCAAATACAAGGGCTTCCTTGAGATATGCAACATTCAACAATCCAACATCCCTCCCAGATTTTCTGTCTCAAAGGTTTTCTTGAAAAAGCCTTATCATCCCTTTATCAAGGTCAACACTATGGAAGCTTCTCTGTTACAGGGGCTGGTTTTGGTGGGGTCTTTAAGGACTCCATTAGGGCCTGTCAGCTGTTCTTCTACTCTTCTATGATTGGTCTAGATGCTTTAGATAGTGAAGCTACTGCTGTTAGTTGGGCTATCCAAATTGTTCTGCTGAGACAATGAACCAGCTGGTTGTAGAAACTGATTCTTCCCTCCTCCAAATGATTTTTGGGGAAGTGCCCCCCATGACATATCCTCCAATGGCTCAAGCTCATCCTTTCTTTGAGGAAATCTTGTTACATTGAATTCTCTTTTATTTATAGAGAAGGCAAGGCCTGCTAATTAGCTTGCTAGACTGGGAAGCAACTTTGATGGGGCTTTTGTTTTTTCTGCCCCTCTTCCCTCTCTTACTTATTTGCTGAATGAGGACCTTCTTGAGGCTTCCTATCTTAGAATTGTAACCCCCTCAGTGTTTTATTAGATTCCTCCTTTTTGCTATATATTTTTATATTTATATATATATATATATATATGTGTATTACAACGTATTGTAGCAATATAGAGGGGATGTTTAGTTGACATGTTTGTTCCCCTCTCTAGGAATAAAAAAAAAACATTAAATTTACTAGCCATGCTGAGGATTTTCTAAATCCAGTAAGCAATATGCCAAGGAGGGTCAGCCTGTGAAGTTAAGCTCTGTACTAGCAAGTGTGAATCCGATTCAATCTAGACTTGATAGAATTTTCCCAGCTTACATAATTTTAAAGCCCAAAAAATGGCAAGAACTTCAACTTCAAGAGCATCCAAGGCTAATGTCGTAAAGCAAGCACTTCCTAAGGGGATCTCTTAGCACACCCCCAAAACCTGCTTCATCATTTAAGTAACTTCCATCAATGTTAAACTTAACCCAGTTAGGAGGAGGCTTCAACTAGTAGACCATAGAAATAGGACTAGAATTGTAAGATGTAGGAGCAACAAGAGCTGAACATATGTTGGGAAAGTTTCTTAATTTTATAAGCTTCAAAATAAAAGACATGTAGTGGGCGGTGACTCTTTGTGTTGACTGAACTATATTATCAAATTTGGCTTGATTCATGGCCATGCAAACAAACTAAGTCACAATACCAGGAATAGTGGAAAGAGAAGCAACTTGCCAATCAGTCCAAATTACCAGAAATTTATGCTAACTAAGGTTCAGGGTGGGAATAGAAATATGGTTCACCAAAGATGTCCACACTTGTTGAACAAAAAAGCATGTAAAGAACAAATGATCAACATTTTTCTCATTAGATCTGCAGAGTAGGCAGCACGAAAGGCTCCTCAACCCCTTAAGCTTAAGGATGTCATCAATAGGGAGGAGATTAAGAAACAATTTCCAACAAAAGAATGAAATAGGTGTCAAAAACATGTTCCAAACTGTTTTGCCCCAATTGTTACAAGACCACTGAAAGTTGTGCAGGTAAATGAAGGAAGAGAGAGAGAGCTTCGCTTTTTAATAATCATCTTATCTTTCTTCCTGCTGTCAAATGGGATTGAAGCAATGGAGTTCACATGGTCAGGTGTGAGAAGTCTAGAAAGGATATTGCTGCACCAAGTATTGTCCACCCAGCAGTCAATAACTCTGAGATGAAGATTGGTGGCATGAGGCACCTTGTAGATAAGCTTGCCCTCAAGTGACCAGTTATCAAGCCAGATTATGATCTGGCCCTCCCCCACCTCCCAAATAAAAAGATCTTCTGCTTGAGTTTTGACCTTGAGCATGTTCACCCAGATCCTGGAATCACCCAGCTTCCTGGTGGGCATACAAGGATGAGTGTCCCTACAGTACTTCCCATTCATAAATCTAGCCTACAAGTAGCCTTGCTCTTTGAACCTTATCCATAATTTGCAGAACTGGACATTGCTAAGCTGTTGAAAGCTTTTAAATCCCAATCCACCAACAGTCAGTGGCTTGCAAACCTTCTGCCAATTAGTCCAGTGCATCTATTTTCTCTGTCCAACCCAAAAAAATCTATTGAATCTACTTTCCAACAACAACTGGGTGCTCTTTTTCATAGCAGACATTTGCATGAGGTAGGAAGAGAAAGAAGTGATGATACTCTTAAGCAAGGTAATTCCGCCCACATTGGACATGAAGTTGATGTCTAGCAATTTAGCGGGTGATTTACTTTATCTATAATGGTCTCATATTGTGTCTGTTTAGTTCTACGTTTGAGAAGTTGCACACCAAGGTATTTGTAAGGGGAAGAACACATACAGAAGCCCGTGAAAGAGATAATCCATTGCTTGATAGAGGTTTGTACAGAGTTGTGGAAAATAATTTGACATTTCTTATGGTGGAGAGACATCCTAGATGTAGCTTGAAAGTCCTTCAAACGAAGGTGAATGATTTTTACAGCAGGTTTGGTGGCCCTTGAAAAAAAGATAATATCATCAACATATGATAGATGGCTGACACTCTAATTGGATTTGTGGCTATAATTCAAATGAGGAGATGAGGAAAATATTTGATTGAGCTGCCTGGAAAGATAATCAAATGTAGGATGAAGATAATAGGGGATAAATGGTCACCTTGCTTTATACCTCTAGTTGCTTGGAAGAAACCATTAATAAGCACTGAATTGGCATTATTTGTAAGCCATCTGAGAGTGAGAATAATAAATTCCGTGGAGAAGTCCCTAGCCTTTAGAACCTCAGAGATGAAATCCTAGGAGGTAGTATCATAAGCTTTCTTCAAATCTAATTTGTAAATGAGATTGCCTCCGCTGCAGGGTTTATCTAATTCCAGGAGTTCTTGAGCCAAAAGGACATTATCAGCAATTAGTCTTCCTTTTATAAAGGTGGACTGATTCTCACAAATGAGGTGAGGGAGGTGTGGAGTCTATTCTCCAAGATCTTGCTAATGATTTTGGTTAAAACATTAATTAAACTTATAGGTCTATAGCTCTCCCACCTTTGTCTAATGTTGTCTTTGGGGATAAGGACCAAAGTAGCAGAGCTGAAGTATTTAGGGAGGTCAGTGCCTCTAAAGAAGGACATAATGGCCAAGATAACATCTTGTTTAATAATTTCCCATAACTTTTTATAGAATTCAGAGGAGAAACCATCAGGCCCAAGAACCCTGTTGCTGTCACTAGAATTTAGTGCCAACCACATTTCCTCCTCCTAAGGATTAAAAGTGAGATCCAAGGATTGGGTGTACTCAGGATCCTTTTTGAAAAGTTTAGTGTTAATAGAGCTTCTATTGTTGTTAGGTTGAGTGAGAAGGGTATGAAAGTATTTCACAGCATCATCTGCAATTTCCTGGGACTGAAGAAGCCATTTCCCATCCGATTTGTTGATTTTGTTGATGGCATTACATTTCCTTCTGTGTTTAATGCAAAAATGGTAAAATTTAGTATTTCTGTCTCCATCTACAAATCTGGAATTGGCTGCTTTCTGCTTGAGAAATAGTTCTTGGCAGGTGATAACATGCATGAGAGGTTCTTTAGCAGAGATCAGGGACCCTTCAGAGGCGAGCCCAGCTTCAAATTCTTGTTCCAATCTTCTAACCTCTTTTTCAACCTTTCCTTCTTGGAGATGGACATCTCCAAAGTGTTGTCGGTTCCATTGTTTAAGTTTAGGACTGATTGTTTTTTGAAGCCCCCATAGATGGTACCAGGGGTTCTCAGCATCGTAATGCTTCCAATTCTAAGAAACCAACTTAAGAAAGTCAGGATGGTAGTCCAAGCATTGAGAAATCAGAATGGAGAATGACCAACTTTCACAGAATTAGAGATGGAGATAAGAAGAGGTCTGTGATCAGAGCCTGCCATAGATAGATGTGACACAGTGGTGTGAAGGAAATGATCCATCCAACAAGTGTTGGCTAGGAATCTATCTAGTCTCTCACAGAGCCTGCCTCTTCTCCAAGTAAACTAGTCACCAAGATAACCAAAATCATGGATGCCATCTTCTTGTAGAAAATCATTAATTTTTGTAATCCTAGAGATGTCAGGCGGTCTCCCTCCTTTCTTTTTAATGGGGGAGTCAATGTAGTTGAAATCCCCACCAATAAGCCAACTTTGATTCATGAAACTACTGATAAGTATGATTGGTCCCACAATTCATCCTGGGAAATAAAAGAGCAACATGCATAGACAGTGGTAGCAAACCAGTCAAAGGAATCAATGCTGATGTGTAGGTGAACAAGTTGAGAATGGTCAAGCAAGAGTGTCCAAGTTACTTCTTTTATGAAGAACAATCAGATTATATTACTCACATTAGAAACTTGTAGGAAGCCTTGAAATTTCTTACAAATTTTATGGGAATTCTTTGAACCAAATGCAACTCGTAAAACAACCTTACGAGAATTTTACTTCTAAATATTTAATTAATTATTTATTGAATCTTTTCATTGGGGAAACTATATTTTATCAATTTAAAATTTGATAGTTTAAAGCAAGTTAACACTTGATCACATTCAAATATTACTCAAAAGACATTTGAGTCAAAAAAAGAAAAGAAGACATGGAGGGATAGGGTGGAGAGAGAGAGAGAGAGAGAGAGAGAGAGAGAGAGAGATTTATGTGTTTATCAAAAGTATGATATTTGGATCCCAATCCCTCTTCTAATCGAACTCCTGTTATAGAATTAAATTTTCAGCGTTGCAAGAAACATATAGTAATTCATAATAATACATATTTTTTTCGAATGGAGGGAGCATGATATTTATTTGTAATGTGTTTAATTTTTTGGCAAAAAATTTAGTTATTAATATTTTTTCAATTAGTTAAAAAATCATGATTCACTTGATTTTATTTTTCTATTTGAGAGTGGTTACTTTAGTGGTAGAATGTCTAAGCCATAGGTGTGGAATCCCTGAACTTTAGGTGGCTCATTGGGTTAAATAGACACTTGAAAAGTTTAAGTTCTTTGGAAAAATTGATGAGTTCATGGTCATTATCGGTTTGTTAAGTTTGGCTTGTTCGGGCAAGCTTATCCTACTGTGATATGTTGGATCTAAGTAGCTCATTATGAATCAAGTATATAGGTCGTTTTATGGATATACATTTAGTTCTTAACTTTTTTTACATCATTGAAAGACCATAGCAAAAAACGTAGAAGGATTAAATGGTTCATATTTTTTTATGATAGTGTCCTATCTCGAAGTCAATATTTAATTTGGTTGAAAAAAACTATGAATAACTTTTTTTGCCCTTTTGATGCACTATTTAGTTTTTTCCACTTTGTTCTCTTAGCAAGCGTATTCTCATCAAAAGATTCTCCAACTAAAGTTATTAAAGGCAGGTAAAAAGAAATAATAATCCAGTAGCTAAGAGGGAATTTAAATATTTTTTTTTCACTCTTTCTAAAAATGATAGAGGAACTTGATGAGCACAAGAAGATTGAAGTTTCAACTAAGATTCCTGTTATTATTGATCTTTTTAGTATACCCACCATCGCTAACAATTTCATTGATAGTTTATCCTTACCAAGTTCATTATGGATAAAGATAATAAATCAGTTGTATGGTGATGTTATTCTCTTGAGCTAGGTATTTCCCACCAAAGAAATTAGGCCTTACTATCGAGTGGACAAAAGGAGCTGAGTGAGTGTGTATCTTGGAGGGTGAATGCAAATAAGGAATGAATCATGTTTGATTCATCGGACGACACAAAGAGGTTCACTTGATAAGACACCATTTTATGGATGTTTATGTGCTTTAACAATATTGGAATTGAGTGATCTTGGGCTCATTATATTCATCTTGTGGAGACTCGATTTGATTATAAGCTTGTCAGATCTAGAACCCGTTTAACCTTCCAATGGAATTCAAGGAGCTTTCAAAATGGCTTAATGACTTGATCTGAGTTTCATCGACCTCAAATTGGAACAATTTGGTGTCATAAGGTTCGTCTTATCGAGTCAGTTAGTTTGATTATAAGTTATAAGTTTGTTGAAATTAAACTTTTGATTGATTTTTAATTGAGTTTGAACATTGTTGCTCGAAAAATTGTATTGAGATTAATGTCACATCTCAAGATTAATGTTAGATGTTGAAAATTATATATATATATATATATATATATAAGAAAATTGCATTAATTTGAAGAACAAAGTTTACATCTAATGTAAGGTAGGGAAACAATGTCCCTCTTATCAAAAAAGCAAGTTTTGAAGGAGGAGAAACATTTAACATTGGAGAAAAAGAAGAAGCTCCTTTTTTAGCTAATCGATTTGCACATCTATTTCCTTCTCTGGGTATATACTTCCAAAGAATCAACAAATTATTATTGGAATATAATTCTAAAATCTGTTTAATAAGATAAACAATGAACCAAGGTGGAGAGTGCAAGCCTTTAATAATTTTCAATAGCAAAATAGAGACCAATTTCACATGTAAGAACCTCTATCCCAAATCAGAAGCAAGAAAGAGTGCCCATAAAACAACTTGGATTTTAGCATGTAAAGCACTCATAGTAGTAATAGGTGAGTAAAAATATAGTACACAGTCACCTTTATATTTTCTGAATATACCCCCCATTCCAGCTGAGGAGGACTTATAGCTACCATCAGCATTAATCTTTATGCAAGGTTTGACAGGCTTCCTCCAAAATATCTTCTAGATCAGTAAAGAGACAGGTTGGTGAATATCAGGAACCTTCAAGTACTTTCATTCTTTATTGTTAACATTATAGCCCATAAACTTGGTAATCTTATAAACGTAAGACATACAATTAATGCTTATTTGTAAATGTGTAACATAAATTTCCTCAAATCTGATTTTATTTCTAGCCATCCTTAAAAACCAATTGATGATACAAGGAATTATTTTAGAATCGATCTCTTTCCAAGCTTTCCAACAGTAAAAAAAAGTTGACCATCTAACATGAAGCTGAAGCTGTAAACGAGTAATAATCTTCCTCCATACATTTTGGGCAACCTGACAAATGAAAAATAGACGTGGTAGAGATTCCTCAGCATAATGACAAAAGCCACATTTTGAAGGACCTCTCAATCCTTTTAATTTAAGAATGTTATCCATTGGAAGAATATTATGAAAACTTCTTCAAGAAAAGAAGGACATAGAAGGACTTAGAAAGTTAATCCAAATAGATTTGCCCCACTCAGTAAGAGGCCACTGATAAGTTTGATAATAAGCATGTTTAGTAAATGAGAGATGATGAGGATTCTTAGTAATAATTGCATCCAATTGTTGAGGCTTAATGGGAATTTGAGTAATCTGATACTGTATCTCTTTACTTACCATATTACTAAGTAACTCCTCATTCCATTGATTGTTGAGCCAACATTTATTTTCAGGTAAAGGAGATATGTCCACTAAATTTTCAAGAAGTTTGCCATCAAGGAGCCCATTGTTAAGCCATAAATTAACTTTGCCTTCTCCAATATCCCAAATAAAAAGATCTTCAACTTCATGTCTTATTTTCAATAATTTTGTCCAAGTTCTTGAATCTCCTAATTTTCTCTGAATAAGAGTGGGATGAGTTTGCTTGCAATATTTCAATCTCATAAATTCAGTCCAGATAGTATTTTGAGCTCTAAATTTAATCCATAATTTATAATAGAAATTCTTATGGAGATGCTTGAAAGATTTAAATCCTAAACCATTTGCAGAAATAGGAAGACAAAGCTTATCCCACTTCATCCAGTGAATTTACTTATTTTTCACTTCCCATAGAAACCTGTTGAGTATTCTTTCCAGAATGACTTGACTACTTTTTTCATTTTTAATATTTGTAACAGATTCATTGGGAATGCAGTTAAAATACTCTTAATGAGTGTAATTTGACCACCAGTAGAAAGAAATGCGTTAGTCTAACAGGAAATCTGTTTAGAAATCTTTGAAATCACCTCATCAAATTGGGTTTGTGGTTTTCTACCTTTAATAAGTTGTGTTCCTAGGTAATTGATAGGAAGGGTAGCAGTTTAAAAATGAGTAAAGTCTTAATCCAATTTCTTGAAGATGCTTCGCTTTATTTATGAGAGTAATTTGACATTTGCTAGAACTAAAAGGAAGTCCAGAAAGCTTCTGAAATAGATTGAGAATATGAGTAATCTTTCTAAAAGCATGTTTAGATACATTAGAAAAAATAATCACATCATCAGCATAAATGTGATGGCCAATATTAAAATTTGCCTATTAACAAACCACACATTTTCATGAGATAGATAGGCCTGATTAGGCAGCTTTGACAGATAGTCCATTGTCGAAATGGAAAAGGTGGGAGAAAGAGGGTCTCCTTGCTTTATCCCCCTTATAGCTTGAAAAAAACCGGAAGAATCACCATTAATCCGAATAGTATGATAATTGGTATGTAACCATCTTTGAATAAAATTACAAAAATTTGATGGGAATTCTTTAGCTTTCAGAACAGCCATAATAAATTCCCAGCATATTGTACCATAAGTGTTAGTTAGGTTTAATTTGAACATCAAATTGCCAGCTCTACAAAGTCTGAATATCCAGTAGAAGTTCTTAAGTGAGAAGTACATTATCAGTGATATGTCTACCCTTAACAAAAGCAGATTGATTAGGAGAGATAATGATATGATACCTAAAATTTTACTAATGATCTTTGAAATAACAATAGTAAGAGAAATTGGTCTAAATTTATCCCAGCTGCCCTTATGATCATCTTTAGGTAAAAGGGTGAGAGCAGACGTAACAAAATATTTAGGCATATTCACACCCCCGAAGAAACTTTTTACAACTTCAATAACTTCCATCTTCACAATAGGCTAGGATTTAATATAAAGTATTGAAGTAAAACCATCAGCACCTGCAACTTTATGACCATCAATAGTACCAAAAATCTTCCAAATTTCATCCTCAAAAGGAATGGATGTCAGATCAAGATGTGAAGTCTATTGTACATCATTAACAAAAAGACATTCATCAGAGAGATTAAAATTACAATTATGTGGAGTGTTCATAAACTATTGAAAATGTTGCACAACATTAAGAACAATCTGGTCAGTATCGAATAATTAGGAACCATTACAATCCTTGGTTTTAATAATAGCATTACAATTCCTCCTATGTTTTATATAAACATGATAAAACATGGTATTTCTATCCCCATCTATTAATCTCTTCATGGCAGCATTTTGTTTTAAAAATTTCTCCTCCCAATTGATTACTTAAATAAGATTAGCATTAACATGAACAATTTCCTCCTCAAATATAAGACCCAATGATTCATCCTTTCGACGCTTTTAGAACAACTTTTTCAGCATCCTTCACTTTTTGAGAAAGATCGCCAAAACAATTCCAGTTTTAGGATTTAAGATGTCTAGCCACTGGTTTCTGAACAAACCAAAGTCTGGTCCAAGGAGGAAGTGTTTTATTGAGAATCCATACAGATTTTAAGAAAAAATAGGAGATCATTATGTTCAGTCCGCACGTTGAAGAATCTGAATCTTGCTTTAGGCTTAGAACTTGTAATAGAAACAACCAATAATAAAGGTCTGTGATCAGAACATATATAAGGAAGATGAGAGACCTTAGAATATTGATAAGTTTCCATCCACTGAGAATTAACTAGAAAACTATCTAATCTTTCATGCAATTTCCCTATTTTCCAAGTATCTAAAGTACCTTGAAAAAGAAGTTTAACCAATTGAGCAGCATTAATATTGTCAGAAAAAAGAGTCATTCTCTCAAAATCAATTGGCCTGCCTTTCCACTTCTCATTAGGATAAGCCACACTATTAAAATCTCCACCAACTAACCAAGTCCCCTAAATAGTGGGTTGCAAAGCTTTTAAATGCATCCAAAGCTCCTCTTTATCTCCCAGTTTACTACCATAATAGACAAAAGTAGTAGTTGTTTCTAAAAAAATCCAATGAAAATGTACATGAAGGAACTGATCATGATTAACAATTACATGATACTGAATATCCCTTCTGCAAAATAACCATATCTTATTATTATTATTGGAGACAATATCAAATTGAGAAAAACTTCTATAAATCTTTTGGGAAATAGTTTGAGTAAGAGGTTCCAAAATAGCAAAACAAGCAAAATGATGTATTCTATTTAGATTTTTAAGTTTCATCAGGGAATGTGAATCAGAGATTCCCCTGATGTTCCAACACATAAATTTGACCATGGATTTTGGGTTCTGACGACTCTAGAGGGTCTCCCAGTTAACTGTTTCTAACAAGGATCAACTAAATTATCATTGAGCAGATTTTTTTAATTCCCAATTTCTTTTATGCTTCCTTCTGCTTCTCTGAACTACCTAAATTTCCTCCATAGACTGTCTTAGGTGAGGCAAAATTTCTATAACAATCTCAGTTTCTTGTGAAGAACTTACAATAGGCTAATTAATTCTTTTCTGGTACATCAATAACATTATTGGGTTGAAAAGAGGATGAAGGGCCAGGTTCTGTAACTTAATTAGGAATATTTTGAATCTGAGTTGTAATTAGAAAGAAAGTAGGTAATTGCATAGTTGCAGAATCAACAAACATTGTATCAGTCCTTACTGTGTTAACTTTTTACAAATCATCACTTGCTTCCATTGGTGCAAATTCATAATTCAAAACAATAACAGTAATAGTATTAATATTAGGATCATCTATCTAAACATGAGTTTCCAGTTGGTGGTAGAAATAGTCTGTCCCACAGATCACATCAAATTTAAGCGTGCCAGAAGGTTCATGATGGTAAAGTGTCTCAGCATTGCACAAAAATCCAACACATATGCTTAGCAATTTATTGTTTTAACCACCACAGTTTCCTGAACTTAATAGAAGAGGGCTGGAAATTGATGGAGGTGGGTTCTGAAGGTTTATTCTTTGGAAACTACATAAAAGAGTGCCTAAATCTTTCGAGAGATGGAATTGGGCCTCCTTTGGGGATGTTCACAAGAAAGTCAACAATGCTGAGAATAAAGTGAAATATCTGAACATTGATTGTAACAAAGCTGTGGTAGAGGATTTGACTAAGGCTCATCAAGATTTGCTACAAGCTATAAAACAAGAAGAGGATTTCTTGCTGCAGAAGGCTGGGAATGTGGTGTTTACATAAGGATATTGAAATACTAGTTCTTCCCAGCTTTCATTAAACAATGATGGAGTGCCAATTAAATACTATGAATCAAGGATACAAGAGGGTTTGGATTACTATTCCTATTGAGTTGGGGGATAGTGTTGTCAAATGTTTCTCTAACCTTTTGTCATTTTATGTACAAGCGTTAGTCAATTTTTTTGTCTTGAAAATAAATTTAATTTAATATATTGGTGTGACTTTGATTTTTTTTTAAAATATTGTATTTTAATTTTGAGACCGAACATATCTCATGTGTCCAATAGTTTAGATAATTGAGCACAATACTACAAGTGACACCATCTCGAAGGATAAGTGTATCCCTTATTAGTACGCTCAACTCTTTAAACTAAGAAGTTTATGACATCCGTTTATTCTGCAAAATTTGTGATAGTCAATTCCCTTATCTAGTATAAAGACTAGAAAGAGTTTACATTATTTGAGTTTACTAATTCTCTTAAAGAGGCAAGCCCCTATAGTTAATTACATCTTAGGCAACTGAAGTCACCCAAGAAAACTCTCGATTAAGGTCACAGGGGTTTTCTCTTCAAGAATTCAAAGTCTAGTGTTCATGATTGTACATGAGAAATCCAAGTGGGAAGACTCGAATAGAAATAACTATTTTTTGAATCAAAGAAATGAAAGGTAGGGGATGTCATAGATTCTAAGGAGAACCTTAATGATTTCTAAAATTATCTTATTTTTAGGCTTTATATTTTGGAAGGGATGTTATTTCAGTGTTTACTCCTAGTGTTTATTAAAATTAGGGCGTACATTTGCATGATATAATTATACAAATAGCCTAGGAAGATAGGAGGATGTACATCAAGTCAAAAAAACAACCTCAGAATCCTAAAAAAGTTAGGGCTTATACTGCACAACATGATTGTGCTGAAACCTAAAGATAGACTGAAGATTTACGTCATGCTAGACAAACTAGCTCAAAATCCTAGGGTTTCTTTTTTTATTAGGACTAAAAAATGTTTTGTTGTCCTTAGCTCCGTGTTTTATCTTAATTGACATTTGAAGTTGTTCATCATTTCCTTACATCATCGTTGCTCACCTTGTGAATAGCTCTTTCTGGTTTTTTGTTATGGTGTTTTGATTTTATCAAGTGTACTTGAATTGAATTGATTGTTGTTATTATTGTCTTGTTTATATTGTTGTTAGGGTTTTTTTTTTATTATTTCTGAGTCACTAAGTTTTGCTATAGTGTCCCTACTAAACAAGTGACCCACTGTTTTTTGCCCTAGGAGTAGCAGAATAGTAATGTTACATGCATAAGTAAGATATGCATAATAAAATATGATAAAAGGGAAAGTGTTAGTACGTACCTGCCGCCTTTAATGAAGTTGCAATTGTCACAAGCATCAAATATTTTTAAATGTAAATACGAAATATGTAAATATGTATATTTGCAGAAAATTAAGTGACAAACATATATGAAAGATTGAAACTGGACATAAGTATTTCAAGTTAGGGATAAGCTCAGATTTTATCATTTCCAATGGACTTCGTAGGCAATCATTGACAATCGGTGTTTATTAAGTCTGACATCAACTAGAAATTGCCAGCAAGACAATCAAGGGAGAATAGTTCTTAGCCCAATCAAGGTAACTGGCATGTGGACATTTAGAAGGTAACACCCAAATTTTTTGTTTCGTCATGCATGTAATTATGGTAGATTTTCACTTAGGAACCAAAACATTAGTTCCACAAGAAATGTACTTTTTTGTCACAATATTTTATATATTGTAAATTAGACTATCCACAATTCAATTACACTACAAAGCCAAAACCACCGGCAACTTTAAAAAGCAAGGGTTATTTCTTATCAAATGTCGGTGAATAGTAATGCCAATTTTGTACCCTCTCAAGGTCTTCAGGTTAGGAGACACAATACTATTATGTCATCTTAAATTTATTACTAGTGTCTTTCTCATCACTATCCATACCACCAACATGTTCAACTTATATGCCAATCTAATGGTCCTTATAAATTTCCATGCTTTAAATGTCTTCAATTAGCAAGGAGAGTTTAGGCATAAAGTTTTCAAGCCCACACCCTTGAGCCTTGGATATTACTATAGGTTCAGTTGTTGCAAATTAATTTTCATTTAAAGGGGCTCGAGCCATATCTTTGTGGTTCTTTGTGCTTTGAGGATGATTTTCCTCAACAAATCATAATAAAGCTCAAATAACCTATGAAATATCCAAAATCTTGTAATGTTATTCAGAGGGTGACTGAACAACTTTAGAATCTCCTGGACTAATTCAAGTTCATTTAGCTATACTATATTGTTAAGTTGATCGACTCATGTTGAATTAGGAGTTATATTATTATACTTTTGAATTGTGCTCAGTATAAGCTTATTGATGTCTTAGTGAGCCCATAAGTAAGGCAATTGGTCAAAGTTTAACGTATAAAGAATTATGTGGGTAAACGTCTCTAAGGGTGTGTTCATAGTCATTTAGGCAATTTTACACTCTTTGCCCTCAATTAGGCTTGAGCATTTAGTATTTTAAGATGTTTCATCTTCGCCTACATTTTCTTTTTTAACCATTTCTCAAATGATATTAAATTAATTCTAACTCACCGCCAAGCTCTTAAGACTTGGGTAAATTTATAATTTTTGGAAAGTTTTGTAGAGTGTGGTTAATCTTGATTGAAAGGATTGAATTTTGTTTGACTTTTGATTAGGGGTTCAAATCAATGATATGCAATCTTCTAACTCATACGCCTCACTCTTGGATCATTCAAATCCTCATTCCTTATTATATATAACAATTGAAGTATTTATAAACTTACCCCTTTTAGAAAATGTCATGGATGGGTCACTATCCTAATTATCCTGTGTTTCAATCACTTTTGTGAGTCAATTATCATAAATTTCATCCCATTTCCCTTTGATCCAACCTAAATTACCATTATGCCCTTAGGGTTAATACCCCATAAATTTTGCATTTTTTTATTAATTGACCATGAAACCTCACTAACCTGTTACTCATTGCCTAATTAAGACATCAGAGATGAAGTTATATTTTTCCGAGATATAATTATTTTTGTAATTATTTAAATCCTCAAATATGAATTTTCAACGATAATTGATTTGATTATACAAAATATATCTTGTGACCTTAGAAAATTTTACGATGTTAAAGTTAGATGACAAATCAGGACTATTTTCATGATTTTTTGAATAATCTTTTAATTTTTATAAATTTTAATTGATTTTTTATAGTACAATAAATAAAAAAAAATACCTTTTTTTAATTTTGAAACCCAATTTTATTTTTATTTAGTCCCTTCAACCTCAGTAAACTCACCAAACTTTATTTTGTATTTTTTATCATATATTTTATTTTTTATAATTATTTAATACAATAATTTGTAGAATCATAGGAAATAAATTTAAATATTCAAAATAGATTTTCTGTCTTTAAAAAGTTTATGAGGACATCTTACGGTCGCTATCTTCAATCAGAGATAATTTTGTGGCATTTTGAATTATATTTATATATTTATAATTTTTAATTATTTTTCATACAAAAATACCTAGAAAATGCATTTTTTAGTTTTAAATTTCATATTTATTTTTCTCAAGTGACTATGACTTTAAGTAACCCTCCAAACTTTATCTCATATTTTTTTAATTTTAATTTAATTTTACATAATTTTCAGGCTTATAGGGTTAGAGGTGCTTACTGTGCTTGGAAAAATTAGAGAACATCCCTAATTAGATGGAGAATAAGTCCTAAAAATTTCATTCCATGATGATTAATATTTAGTTATATATGTTTTAAATAAGGCCTAGGTAATTTAACTAATAAAAAATTAGAAACTAAACAAATGTTTTCAATTTTCTATTAATTAAATTATTCTCTGTTCATTGTGCATAAAAGGTATTTTTACTTTTATTTCTGATTTTTCTACACCAAGATGTGAATTTTGAAATTTTTGTATTTAATTAAATTAAAAAATCCAATATTTTATCACATAACCACGTCGACGCCAATATAAAAAAAATGGCTCTGAAAGACCACCATCTTTCCTCCATTCGATGCGCTTTACATCTCACTTGCCACGTGTGCCCACTGTTTGAGGCCTTGTAACGGTTTGATCTGTCACTCGCAATGATCCAAGCCGTCCATTTCAAATACACGGGAATGGATGGTATATGATCATCATCCTAAATGAACTATAACCCGAGAACCATCCACATTCTATAGCTAAGATCTTTCTCGATGCTAACGAATTAAGTGTGGTTTGTTCCTATAGCTTTTTCTAATGAGACTAACACATCTATAAGGCCAGGTGGACATGGATTGTTCATTTCATTCATAAAAGACTAAACAAAAGTAAAATTAAGGATTTTTTAGCTATACCTTTGTCCAATAGGTGAGAACTTTATTGGGTTGGTTAAGAAGCTTCGCTTTAGTCCCATGAACCTCCTCTAAGTCTTAAATTCTACTATTGTTGGTTTTAGGTATGAACTTGACCAAATAGTGGATTGGATTTGGTCTGACACTAGATTAGAGGTCACAGGAGAGGGGGATTTTGATTGTGGAAGTGTTTTTGAAGTGTTGGAAAGCTTTTGGAACAATCAATTTGAAGTTTTGTGGAGTTTGGTGAAATGACCAAAAAAACCTTGGTTTACAGTTGGAAAATTAGGATTAACTAGGATGAACATCATGTGAATGTAAGAGTGGTTTGGAAATATTTTGGCAGAGCTTCCCCAAGATTTTTTCACTTGTCCTATTTGGCCTTGGAGATGGTCTATTTATAAGCTTGGTAATGGGGGGGGGGCATGACTCCAATTGGCTGGTCCGCTTATGTGGAGAGGATGTAGGGGTAATGGTCTAATGGGGGTGAGCCATATTGGATGGATTCAATTTTGAGTTTTTCCCCTTTGGATGGTTCTCTGGTTTGGGCTTATCACCAGCAATGGTGGGGTTGTAGAGCTTGCGTGGTCACCATCTGATTGTGGGAAGTCAGTATTGGAGGTTGGTGAAGCCGATTGGATTGGAGCATATGTAGTGGTGTTGAATTAGAAGGGAAAGGAGTTTAATTTAATTTTGGTTTGACTTAGGTTTGAGTCATGAAAATAGGTTTGGCTCACTCTCCATGGTGGCTAAGGCTAATGGTGAGCATGGACAATGCCTAATTATGAAGATTAGAGCTAAGCATGGGTTTAGGTAAGTCATGAGAGTGGTTAAGTGCTTTTGGCAAGTATGGAGAGTAGGTCGTTCTTTAGCCATAAATGGTATGGTGGCTCACACGAGGCTTGTTTATGCACAAAAAATATATGCATTTTTTAACATATATTTTATACTCATTTTTGGTGATATTGTGCTTTAAAGGAAGGTATTTTATTTTAGGTTGATGATTTTTAGTAATTGGAGCAAAAAGGAAGCAAAAAGGATGGAATTTGGAGTCAAAATAATATTTTGGAGAGAAATACTCAGCGCCGACGGCAACAACATGGAAGCCGACGGTTCCATTTGACAGAGAACACAAATTTAATTCGAGCCATGGGCGCTGAGGGCGCCATCGTTGGCGCCGACATCGCTGAAGTCGGTGCAGGGCAAAAATATAGAAGATTCGATGAATTTGGACGCTTTTTGAGGAGTTATTTGATACACCTCTTGGAAAAAAATGAGGAGCTATAAGGGATTTGCTTCGAGAAAGAGTTAAAAATAAGTAGTGTTTGTTTATTATTATTGTATAAACTTTCTTTTATTTTTGAAATTCATGTTTTGTCGTATCTTTCTTATTAGGTCTGAGTAGTTTTCTTTATCTTTCTCCCTACTCTGAGATATGGTGAAATGAAGAGATAATTTGGATGTGCCAATTTTAAAATATAAATTAAATTGTGACGATTTTTTCACTCCGTTTTTAATTTACTTTTTGATTTGGTCAACTGAAATGTTAATATCTGTTGTGAAACATACTATCCAAAAAATGGAGTATGAGTTTCACAATAAAGTGAGAATCACATTCGATTCTATGAATGAGTGTTTCGTTCATGGAATTGGGTGCAAATAAATAGGGAAATATATATTACTGGGCAAAGAATTGGAGATTCTAGGGTGATATACTAAAATACCCAATTTGGTCTTAGTGTTTAAGAACTAAAGCGAGAGTTAGCCTTCAGGGGAAGGGAAGTGGGAGCTCTAGAGTGAGAGCCAATAACCTTCTAGCCTAACCACGAGTTTAGAGACTAAATCTAAGATTAGCCAACAATTCTCTATAACACTTGACTAAGGGTAGAGGATTAAAATTGCTCCTATTTGACACAAGACAAATTAAAACCATTTCTCTCTCTCATTTAACCAAAACCTCATTGTAGTGGGAAAGATGATTTCTCATATTTGATAACTTATTTCTCATATTTGATTTCTCATATTTGATAACTTCATCACAAAAATATAGTTTGGTAGTTATTGCTTAGCTTTGCTTTATAATTTTACTTGTAGTTAGTAATTTAGTTCTATTAGAATCCTAAACATTTGAAATTTAGTGTAGTAGATTTTCTTTATCATTGTGAATTTTCTGATTTAAATTTTCATTACAAATTTACATCTTCCTCGTGGGAACGATATTTGGGGATTTATAAAAAAGTTTTGTATTACTTGATAATGATATGCATACTTGCATAGAATCCCAACATAAATTGCTTTAATTTTATATTCATAAATATATTCATAAATAACGAATCAAATTTTTGGCGTCGTTGCAAAGCAGAGTCAACTTTATTAATTTTACACATCTATAATCTCATGATCAAGTTCTCAGGATCAAGTTTTTGGCGCTGTTGCTGGGGAATGTAACTTTGGTAAATTTGGTAAATTAAGAAATTTAACGATAAAATAGATAAAATATAATACAAAACAAATAAAAAATAAAAAATAAAAAATCATAATTTTTTTTTTGAAATTTAAGAGTACTTTTAAGAAATTTTTTTTGCTCATTATATTTGTTTATGCATAGTATTGGATCTGAAGGTTTAGTATCTTACGATTCAAAATTAGAACGTACTATTAGAAAAGTTCAAAAACAACAAAAAGAAATTAGAAATTTGAACGAAATGACGAATAACTTAAATAATCAAATAAATGAAAATAGACAAAGACCTTTAAAATATTATGCTAATCCTACAGTAGATGAACTTCACTTGACTATTCAAAATCCTGATATTGCTGCTAATTCATTTGAGCTTAAACTTGCTATTATCCAAATGATATAAAATAATTAGTTTGGAGGAAAACCTAATGAAGATCCTAACTCACATCTTGCTAGTTTTCTTAAAATATTACTACTTTTAAATATGATGGAGCATCTAATGATGCTGCCAGGCTTAGACTTTTTCGTTTTTCATTAAGAAACAAAACTAAAGCTTGGTTAAATTCATCAATACCTCGATCTATCAGAACTTGGGGAAAACTATCACAAAAATTTTTAGCTAAATATTTTCCACCCTAGAAAACTGCTAAGCCTAGAAATGATATTACATCATTTTGTTAATTCGAAGGGGAATCGATATATGAAGATTGTGAAAGATTTAAAGATCTTTTTAGGAGATGTCCATACCATGCTTTACCAGATTGGTTAATAATTCAAATTATTTACAATGGATAGGCATGATCACTTAGATCTATTATAGATGCTGCTGCATGTGGATCATTAATGTAAAAAACTTTTGATGAAGCATGTTCTTTAATAGAGGCGATGACTACTAATAATTTTCAATGGCCCTCTGAAGGGGTAAATCCAAAGAGAGTAGCTAATATTCATGATTATGATGCAATGTCTATTTTGGCATCTCAAATTGCCATTATATCGAAGAAGATTGATCAAATTGGAGTGAACCATTCTTAAATACCACCAATATTAGAGGAGAATTTATTAGGAGAGATAATTGTTACTCAATCATCTTATGAAACTATGAATGCTATAAATAATAAAAATAATAATCCTTATTCTAATTATTATAATCTTGGATGGAAAAATCACCCTAATCTTAGTTGGAATAATTATAACAATTCGATGCACCCCTGAGGAAATTCAAATAACCAAGGGAATCCTAGCTATAGACCTTATTATCCTCATGCATTTAACAATAACTCACAATTTAAGGAGAAGTTTAAGGAGAAGAAGTCTATGGAAGAAGTGATGTTGAACATGGGAAATCAAATACAAAATCAAGGAGCTGCAATTAGGAATGTTGAAAATCAATTTGGACATATTGCTACTGCACTTAGTAACAGACCTTCAGGAATTCTTCCTAGCACTGTTGAATTTAATCAAAAAGATCAGAATAAGGAGCAAATTGAAGCTATTCAATTACGAAGTACAAAAAAGTTGAGACATGAATCCAAAGTGAAACTGAGTTGAGAAGGAGAAGGTGGAAATTGAAAATGAGAATGATGAAAATAAAGTAATAAAAAATTATTTTAAAAAATCACAACCTCTGTTTCTTCAATAATTGAAGCAGAAAAATAGGAAAAATAAAGATAAACAATTTACAAATTTTTTGGAAATATTTAAAAAGTTGACAATAAATATTCCTTTCATTGAGGGTTTCGAACAAATGCCAAGTTATGTGAAATTTATGAAGGATATACTAAACAAGAAGAGGAAGTTTGCAGGTCACAAGATCGTTGCACTCAATGAAGAGTGTAGCACAATTATTCAGAAAAAACTTCTTAAAAGTTAAAAGATCCCTCTATCAATTTTTAAAAGTTTATAACTCTATCAATTTTAAGCTAGTATTAAACTTATGCCTCTATCAATTTTTAAAAGTTTAGATTTAGGAGAGATTTCCCCTACTACTGTAACACTTCAGTTAGCTGATCGATCAATAACTTATTTTAAAAGAGTTATAGAAGATATATTAGTGAAAGTAGATAAATTTATTTTTTTTGTAGACTTTATTGTATTAGATATGGAGAAAGATAAAGAAATTCCTATTATTTTGGGGAGACCATTCTTTGCAACAGGGAGAGCTGTGATAGATGTGCAAAAAGGAGAATTAATAATGAGAGTCAATTATCAAGAATTAATATTTAATATAGTAAAAACTATAAAATATATTGCGATAGAAAAAGATAATGGATGTTTTAGAATGGAAGTTACTGATTATCTTAGTAACGAGTGATTAAGGGAATGTTTGAAGAAAAATTAAGGTCAGAAGAGAATTATGAGAATGAGAATGAAATAAAAAATGAGAATTTAGATTATGTTCAGGAAAAATTTGAAATTTTGGACCTTTCAGAAAATGATAATAAAAATCTTATTCCTTCAAGTGCTAAACCATCTGAACTTGAACTGAAAGTATTACCTGCCCATTTAAAATATGTGTTTTTAGTAGATTCATCTACATTACCTGTTATTATATTTTCTGATTTAATTGAATTTCAAGAACAAAAATTAGTAGAAACGTTGAAAAGATATAAGAAGGCCTTTGGATGGACTTTAACAGATATTAAAGGAATTAGTCCTTCAATTTGTATGCAAAGAATTCTATTGGATGAACAATATGAACCTAAAGGCAATATGAACCTAAAGCTGATCCTCATAGGAGATTGAGGAGATTAAACCCGATAATGAAAGTTGTTAAAAGGGAAATCTTAAAAGGGTTAGATGCTAGAATTATATATCCTATTTCAGACAATGCTTGGGTAAGTCCGATCCACTGTGTTTCAAAGAAAAGAGGAGTGACATTTGAAGTAAATGAGAAAAATGAATTAATTCTAATAAGACAAGTTACTAGCTGACGAATTTTCTTAAACTATAGAAAATTAAATGTAGCCAACAAGAAAAATCATTTTACTTTATCATTTCTAGACCAAATGTTGGGTAGATTGGCTGAGCAAAAAATTACTGCTTTCTAGATGGATATACCAGGTATCATCAAATTCCAATTGCTTTTGAGGATCAAGAATAAAACAACGTTTACAAGCCCTTTTGGAACATTTGCTTTGCGTAGAATGTCTTTTGGACTATGTAACCCACCTACGACATTTCAAAGATGTATGATGTTAATTTTTTGTAATTTAATTGAACGTGGAATGGAAGTATTTTGGATGGTTTTTCTGTATTCAAAACTTCATTTGAATTATGCTTAAATGATGGAACTATGTAGAAAAATCAACTTAGTACTAAATTGGGAAAAATGTTAATTTATGGTTGCACAGGAATTGTATTTGGCATAAAATTTCTAAAAATGGCATGGAAATAGATGAAGAAAAAATTCAAGTTATGGATAGGTTACCGCCTTTTACTACGGTTAGAGGGGTAAGAAGTTTTCTAAGACATGCTGGTTTCTACTGGCGTTATGTAAGAAATTTTTCAAAAATTACTAAGCCATTATGTCAACTTTTAGAAAAGAATACTAAATTTAATTTTAACGAGGAATGCATAAAAGTATTTGAATTAATGAAAGAGAAATTAATCAAAAATTAATCACCGCTCTTATAATAGTTCCATCTGATTGGGAGAAACCATTTGAAATAATGTGTGATGCTAGTGATCATGCTATTGGAGCTGTTTTAAAGCAAAGGTATGAAAAAGTTTTTAAAGTAATATATTATGCTAGTAAATCTCTAAATAATGCTCAAATTAATTACACCACTACTGAAAATGAGTTATTAGCTATTATCTATGCCTTTAATAAGTTTAAACCTTACTTAAATAGAACTAAATGTATAGTGCATACAGACCATTCTGCTATCAAATATTTGATGCGAAAGAAGGATGCTAAACCAAGATTAATTAGATGGATACTTCTTCTGCAAGAGTTTAATTTTGTGGTAGTAGATAAAATGTGAACTGATAATCAAATAGTCGATCATTTGTCTAGATTAGAACAAGAAATATTAACTAATTTTGCAAATGAAATTTTAGAAACTTTCCCCGATGAACAATTGTATAGTATTGTACCTTGATATGCTGATATAGTAAATTATATTGTGAGTGATATTCTACCATCAGATGTAAAGAATCAACAATTAAAGAAATTTATTCATGATGCAAGATTGTATTTTTGGGATGAACCATATTTATATAAACAGTGTAAAGATTTGATTATTAGAAGATGTGTGCCTCACAAAAAAACTGAACAAATAATTGAATGATGTCATGATTTTGAATTTGGAGGATATTTTGGAACTAGAAGAGATGCACATAAAATTTTGAAAGCTGGATTTTATTGGCCTACTCATTTTAGAGATGTTAATGAATATATTAAAACTTGTTATCGATGTCAGCGAGTATGAAATATCTCTAGAAGAAATGAAATGCCTCTGAATTACACATTGGAAGTTAAAGTTTTTGATGTGTGGGGATTAGATTTTGTGAGACCATTTATGCCTTCAATTGAAATTTATATATATTGCTTGTTGTTGATTATATGCCCAAATGAATTGAAGCTATTGCTATACTTAAATGTGATGCTCGAAGTGTTTCAAATTTTTTAAATAAAAATATTTATACAAGATATGGAATGCTGAAACTGATTATTACTTATGGAGGATCCCATTTTAGGAATAAGAGAATCAAGAAATTGATTAGAAAATATAATATTATGCATAGATTCTCTACTGCTTATCATCCCCAAACTAATGGTCTAGCCGAGATATAAAATCGTGAAATAAATTGAATTTTAGAAAAAGTTGTAAATCTTGATAAATTGGATTGGAATATAACTGCCTATAAGACTCTTATTGGAATGCCGCCATATAGACTTATTTTTGGTAAAACATGTCACTTACCAGTTGAGTTGGAACATAAAGCATTTTGGGCTATTAAGGAATTCAATTTTAATCTAAAGAATGCTGGTGAGAAAAGATTATTGCAAGTCAATGAACTTGAAGAGATTAGAAATGAAGCGTATGATAATGTAAAAATCTATAAAGAGAAAATGAAAATATGACATGATCGGAGGATTATAAGAAAGAAATTTGAACCTGGACAAGAAGATCTATTTATTATAACAAGATTGAGATTATTTCTAGGAGAACTGAGATTGTGATGGTTAGGACTACTTAAAGTGATTAAAGTCCATCAAAGTCTATCATTATGGA
>NW_018220179.1:56608-76162 GCF_001263595.1 Phalaenopsis equestris
AGACCCTAAAACTGAAAATATATTTAAAGTTAATGGACATCGATTGAAACGTTGTTATGAATGGCACATGCCATAATTTAAAGAAATCTTGATGTTGAGTCATCCTGAATAAACATTGGTGAGTCAGGCTTACGACGTTAAACCAAGCGTTTTGTGGGAGGCAACCCATATATATACCTTAGTATTCTATTTTATCATTGTTATAATGTATTAGGAGATAATAATACCTTAGAATCCTACACAATCTTATATATCATAAATCAAGATAAATATTGGTATTGGACGAAAATTTGGGAATGAACTGGGAATGAAAAATTTGGGAATGAACTGAACCAAAGATGAAACGGATGCAGTTTTGGCTTTGGCCCCGACGACACCAGCATTGGCGCCGACGACGCCAGTGAGGGCGCCGACAGCGCCCAATACTGTTTCAGCAGTTTAGGGAGTTTTTGGCGGACTTTAGCGGAATTTTGCTTCAAAATAACTGCCTAAAGGTCCTTTTAAAGGCATGAAAACCATTTTAGACGACCAGATACTTCCAAATTTTGAAATCCATAGCTTCCAATTCCAGAAACTCTTCAAGATATCGGATTTTCAATCGAAGAAAGTTCATCAGTTTTGACGCGCATAAATTATATGATAAAGTCATCATGAAGAAGAGACTTATCAAGGAGAGAGGCTTTGTCAATCATTGATTGAGTAATCTAAGTTCATCAATTGAGAAAATCATAGTACAGAGACATTGGAATGTTCTATGCTACACTACTGCTGCAGTAGTTGTTCTAGTGGTAAAAGAATTCTACGCTAATCTTCATGAAATTAACCAAGGAGTCGTCTTCGTTTGAGGTAGGTGCGTACCATTTACTCCGTCATGAATTAAAGGTATGTTTATGATAGAAAGCATGCTAATCTATCACTATGCAAACTTTATTCTAATGAAGGATTTGTTGTCTGATGTATACCAATTGCGATAGGAAATAAAGAAGATAGAAAGAGAACTTTAGAATATCATAAATGCGATAGGAAATCTTACTTACCTTTTTGATCACTTAGATTGAAGGATTAAGGAACACTTTGATTTACGAGATGGATTGAAGCAGGTTTGGTGCAAATGTTTAAGAAGAATGAATGAATCGATGAAAATTTGACTGATTAATTCCCGTACCGACCATATGGGAGATATTAGAGGACGAGACTGTACTGAAGATAAAGAGGAGTAATTGAAGAAGTTAAACTTTCTACTGTTTAAAATTAATTATGTTTTTAATGTAATTGTGTTGGATTTGCTTTTCTTTGAAACTCTTATCACTTTAATTATATGTATAGCTTAGTTTTCAGCGTTCTAGTGTGTGGCTTGACTTCGACTCTAAATTATAGTGTGATTTGCTTTATGTATGTGTTAGTGAGATTAAAAATTTGTGTTTGTAAAAATTTGGAATTTTATATATAAATTGGAATTTAAAAATTTGGAATTTTATATATAAAAGTTGGTTTTGTGTTGTTTGTAAAAACGCTTGTTTGTGGACGATTTAAGGATGAATATTATTGTTTAAAAAGACTATTTAAGGAATTACTTTAAACTTTTGTGAACTGCATCGTGGAAACACCATTTTTACCCCTTCGGTCACCTTCAACCTTCGGTTTACACCACTAGGGCTTGCAAACACTTGGATTTAAAAAGTTTCGATTTCATCTTCTCTCAGTAAGAGCTACACTTTGAACTAAATTTTTTTTATTTACACTAAGGATTTCTCCTACATTGTCAAGATCCGAAATTTTAAAATTTTTAAAGGAAATTTTGAGAAAATCCTTTGGTGAAGAACTCTTACTAAGTGGGTTTAAGTTTAGAACGTTCCACATGTGATTTTCAAAATTTTCAATATTTATTTGTATTTTATCAATTTTTTTCTTTGGAAGCTTGCAATGGCACTAAGGACAAGCAAAAGAAAGAGTAAATTGGAATATGATGACCAAAGATTCAACAACTTCAAAGCTAGCGTGCATTTCAATAGTTTACTGAATATAAAGAAAATAAATTTGATTGAGCGTTCAAAAGTCTAGGTGGTGAAGTCGAGAGATTGATTGTTGCTTGACAGTGGGAAAATTTCTGTTACTTTGCTGCCGAGGCTATTACTGGGATACATGGGTGCCAATTTTAAAGAGACTTTTGATGTTCACATCTATGTTCGTGGTAAAATGGTTGAGTTCACCCCGAGGAGGATTAATGAAATTTATCGGTTGCGAGGAGCATTTCACTGTGAGTACAACACATAAGGGCAAGCCCCTATATTTAATTTCATCTTAACTGACCGCAGTCACCTAAGAAAACTCTCGATAAAAATCTGGAAATATTATTTTCAAGGAGGTCAAAGGATATGACTTTTCAACGATATCGAACAAAGAGATGTGAAATGAGATTGACTTAAATTTGGAGCATTTTGTTGTAGAGTCCAAAGGAGGAAGAACTAGGGGATGTCATAGATCCGGAGGAGAACCTCAGTGACTTCCCAGTCTACCCTATTGTTTGACTTCAATTTAGAGGAGAATTTATTTGAATGTTTCCTCCTGCCAATTTTATTAGTTAGGGCTTACATTTGTGTGAAACGATCGCACAAATAGTCTAGAAGATGTGAGGGTTTAAGTCGTGAGAGACGACAACCTCAGAATTGTAAGATGAGTTAGGGCTTATATTGTATAACAGGGCTATACAAAGGCCTAAAGATAATGTGAGGATTTACGTTGCATAAGCAAACTACCTCAAAATTCTATGGCTTGTTGTTTTAGTTCTAAGGAAGGAAATTGGTTTAGCTGGGGAATGAGTTTTGCTGTTGAAGATGGTCGTGCTGACCACCATGCTAGCTCCAAGCTCCTTGCCGTGACGAGTTTATGTTTTATAGTGTGTCAGGTTATGATGTCAAATCAGGTGGCCCTATGGTTGTAGTTCTTTAAATTTTATTGGGGATGTTAAAGTTGATTAGAGCGACACCGATTAGGATCTTACGGTTCCCTTATTTCAACACCACTATTTTCTATTGGATTCACTTAGTCCAAATGAATTCACTAAACTGAACTTAATGAGTTTCATAATTTCATTTAGACTGTGGGAAGTCTTGTTAGCAACCGTAGGTTACCTCTTCCGAGGGATTCCCGATCATTCAATTGAGGCGTCTTAATTTAGTTGCAATTGTGGTTTTTGTGATGTGTGTAATTAAATTTTGAGTTGTTTTATATTTTGAATGTTGTGACGGTAAATTTTATCTTGGTTGATTTTAATTTTTGTTTTGTAGCTGTCCTAGCGGTTTTGGTTTTCATGCAGGGTGACATTGTTGTTTAGCATGCAAGTTTTATAAGCATAAAAAGTACAGTATGAAAGTACAAGAAAGATGTCACTGTTTACCTGGCGAGTCTTACCTGGCGAGTCTTCTCGTTCCAACACCTAAAACTCAAAATGCATGTGAGAGCACTTTATATAAAGTGGAAAAGTAAGGTTTTGGTGATCTACCAAACCCCAGGTCATATCTTGGTGGGTCCCTATTAATTTGTATAAGGATGATTTTTATTAAGTTATTAAGCAAAACATATTATGTTTTGTAGACCTTCGAGGTATCCAAGAGATCTGGAGAAAGAAGCAGGTCCATGCTTCCCTATCACTGCCTGGTCACTGCCTGGTGAAAAGTCTGTGAAAAGTCTCGAGCTCATTCAAACTTATTATGTTGCTTGATAACTCATCCTGTAAATACCTTTGATGCTCAGTGAACATTGATGTTTCAATTATCCCTAAGAGTAGGGTAATTATCACTTATAATTTAATTTGAGAATTATGTAGGTGAAGACCCTTAAAGGGGCAAGTTAATGTCATCAAGAAACTTAGCCAACTTTTTAATTTGGGCTTGTAGTATTTTAAAGGTGTTCAATTTTTAATTATGTTCACTTTTCTAATCATTTTTTAACCAAATTTGATTTAGCTTAGGTCACCACCAAGCTCTTAAGATTTTGGTAGATGTCTTAGTTATATATATTTTTGAAAAGATTGAATTTTGAGGTGATGATGATTCATTATCAAAAATTTTTAAAAGTCATTTGAATCATTAAATAAGGGTATTAAATTGGTGAGTTATCAACACCCAAAATCATGCCCCTAAGTTTATGAACATTTGGTTGACTAGACTTCCAAATTTTAATTATTTAAGGAAATTACAAATTTATCCTTTAAATAATAAAAATGGGATTGGTTTTTACCAATTAATCCCCTTGTGTTTCTATCATCCAAATATGTTGATTAAGATCAGAGATTACCCATTCCCCTTTCTTGAATTAAGCCTAAATATTAATTAAGACCAAATTTCCAAAATTACACTTTTGCCCTTAAGCCTCTATCACTTCATAATTGGTCAAATTTAATTTAAATGACTTTGGAGTTTTTATCCTACCTTACTCATGAGTCAATTAAGACATCAGAGGAGAAAATGTAATTTTTCAAATTTTAATTTAATTTACCTATTTATTTTTATGCAAAGATAAGATTTTTCCAAGAAAAATCCATAAATTAACCAAGGAAAAGTATAATCCCTTGAAATTTTTACTGGAGGTAGACTTAGACCCAAGAACTATTGGGACCAAATTTCATGATTTTTTGAGTTATATTTGAATTTTAAGAATAAATTTAGGTTCTGGAGCATTTATTAATTATAAAATATTCGAAATGTAGAGAATTAAATTTTATATTTTTATTAAATGTTTTTGAGGTCAAAGAAACCAGAGAAAAAAATTGCACATGTTTTTGATTTTCCTTTGAATTGTTAGAATTATTTTAGTGAAAATCCATTTTTAGTCTTTAAAAATTATTTTAAGCTTCAAAATTCAATATCTTCACTTAGAAAATTAGGAAAAATATTCCAATTGTGCTTGAGTGCTTAGGAAATAATTTAGAACATTTCCATGAATTTTTTCTTTTTATGATTTTTATCATTTTTTAATTATTTAAATATTAAAAATAGGCTAAAATGAACTTTTTATTTTAGTTACCATTTTATTTTTAAAAAATTTCTCTGATCACAGAGAACTCAGAAAATAAGTTTTTTTATAAATTTTTTGAGTTATATTTTGAATATTTTAATTATTAAAAATCATTTTAGTGTTAAAAATGACACTTAACATAGAAAATCAATTTGAGTCATTAAATGAGTTCCAAATATTTTGAAATTTTTATTGGCAGTCTCTGAACTTCAAATTTCTCTGAACTTCAAATTTGAGTGGAGAGTTAAGAACAAGTCATTTAGATGTTTATGTTTCCCAAAATTATTTTTCTTTGTGTCTTAGGGTTTGTGAAAATTAAGTGCATTTTTAATAACTTGGCTCATGAAACATTTTCCAAAGGGTTCTCTGGTCATGACAAACATTCCAAAATTTTCATGGAATTTTCTAAGCAATATTCTAATTATTATGATTAATTTAAATAGACATAAATTTGAAAAAATGGATCTTTATCTAGAGATCTTCTCTGACTTTGAAAAAATCAGAGAATGTGCCTTAAGATAGAGGCAAAAACATGCCAAAAGTTCAAGCCATAGTGAAATGTCTACATGCATTGAGAATCAGAAGAATCAAAATAATTTTTAATTAATTAAAAATAAAATATGCATCAAATAAACTTCAAACAATTTCCACATTATTCTCCTCTGGTCACTGAGGAAGAGGGTATTTTTATTTTATTTTTGTGATTTTTATACACCAAGATATGATTTTTTAAAGTTAGGGCTATTTATTTAAAAAAAAACCCCTATTTTTCTATTTAAATGCGCAGAACCACCTCATCCTAGGCGTCTCCGAAGCTCCATGCGTCGTATTTTGGTTCGGCGCTGCCATCCAACGGCAGCCAAGCGTCCCCCGGTTCACGCACTGAGAGTTCATCCAACCAGATCTCATCCGTTGATGAGATAAACACACGATCAGACGGCTCCCCAAAAATTGTTTGAAGTTCATTTCTTGGGATCTCACTCATTTCTCGACCAAATGACTTTGGGTTTGATTCTATGAACTCTTCTAAGTGTGACGAACATATCCATACGATAAACATGCCCTGAAACTAACCCTAATCAAATGGAGAATCAAAATTGGCTCGGGAAGAGTGGAAGTTCAATTCCTTTGCTCTAAGAAGGGAAGCTTCAATCAGAGGTGCTCGGCACGTTCATGGAGGTCCAAGGAGGCCAAGGGTTGGGGCTCTGTGGTGAAAGGTCTAGGTATGAATTCGACCAAGCTCGATTTCAGGTGTTGGTCTAGAGCTATGTTAGGGGCTCTGTTTGAGGGGGATTTGACGGGGCTTCTTCTTCTTTCACTATGGTGAAGGTGTGGGTGAGTTTAGTTTGATTTGGTGGAGTGTAGAGATGTGGAGAGCTCTGTCCTATCTTCGGCAAGGTTTTGAGCTAAAAAATTGAACTCAGACAAGGGGATTTAGGGCAAGGTAGTGGGTTGCTCTGAGGAAGTCTCAAAAAGGCTCTAGGAGCAGTTTAGAGGTGTCTCTTTGAGAAACTTTCAGTACTTCTCTCCTTGGCCATGGATGTGAGCTTTAAAAAAAATGGCCAATGGTGGCTCTCTGAGTCAATTGAAGGGTGCAAAGTGCTGCCTATGTGGAGGGAAGGGAGGCTCTAAACTTAAAGTTGGATCAGGTGGCATCAAGGTTTGAATTGGGTTTGATTTTGTAGGGGTGGCTCTCGGTTTAGCCATTTTCCGCCGACTAGGCCGGCCGGCAAGGATAGGGGAGCTGGAGGCTCAATTATTACTTACCCTCAGAGGTTAGTCATAATGGTTAGGATATTTGGCTTAATACCTAAAAATGGGCATGAATCCCTTAATTTGGGGATCCATTGGTCCATGCTTGGTTTGGTGGGTTTTGTGAGGTTTAGCCTGTTCCAAAGGAAGGGCTTAGTGGCTGTGGTGATCTTTAGTTGGCCAGTTTGACATGGCTAGGTTAATTTTTGGTGAAGGGGTCCATGTAGGTCAATTTGGCCAAAGCTTGGGTTTGGGCTATGCTAGCCATGACCTTGAGCCCAATTAATTGATCAACATTGTTTAGATGATTGTTATGAAGTTTTTTGGTGGTGAAGACTTGAAATGATTTTGAGTTCAGTTGGGGGATCAATTTGAACGATTTTGGGATTTTGGTCAGTTTGAGCATGTTGGGCTAGACTTTGGTCTAGATTGGGCTAGGGTTGGGCTAAGTCCAAATTGATTATTGAGAATGGCCAATAAGAATGTGATGAAGAGTTTTCAACATGAATTCGGTGCCAATTTTAGGGTTAAGGCAATCAATTTGGTGGAATTTTGAGGTATGACCAATTTTGTGCAAAATTAGGGATTTTTGGATTTGGGTTGAAATTAAATGAAATTGAAGCTTCAACAAGGCCAATTGAAGGTTAAGTTTGATTTTTAAAAGTGTTATGAAGAGTTTAGGATGCAAATTGAGACCAATGGAGTAGGCCATGGGGTTCAATTTGGTGGAACCAAGTTATAGGGCCAAAATTGGGGGTTTGACTTGGATAAAAATTGGGCTCAAAGAATGGGCCAATTGAGCTTGGATTTGGTTTAGATTGGTCATATGAAAGGTGAATGTGAGTTTAGAATTGAAATTGGGGGAGATTGGGCCCAAATTGATAGACATTTGAGGTAAATTTGGGAAAAATTGAGCCTTTAAAGGTAATTTGGGGGTTTTGGTCAAAATGGTCAAATTGGGTCATGTGGTAGTTGAGAAAAATGAAATTGGGAATATTTGGAAGGTTTTGGGAATTCTTGAGATTTTTTGGAATTTTTGGAATTTTGGGCTAAGGAGGGGCATTTTGGTAGTTTGGCAATTTTTGGGAGATTTTGGGTAATTTGGATATTTTCAAAAGGTTTGATATGATTTTTGAATAAATTTGGGTATTTTGTTTTTGAAAAAAATTGGGTATTTAATTTAGGGTCCCAAGAGTATCGGGTATTTTGGATAAATTTGGGAATTTTGGCCAAATTTGGGGTTTCAAGGGTACTTTGGTCACTTGGGAAATTTTGGGGCAAAAGGCCAAGTTGAGTATTTTTGGTAGAATTGAGGTGCCAACCACCATAAATGAGCTATGGACCAATGGGAATCCAATTTGGGTCCTTTATATACTGGTCTTAGCTAAACCCTAGCCTTGGGTTAGTAGGTTTAGAGGACCATCTACATGAGTCTCCCAAAGGATTAAGAGAACAAAGTTAAGAAATTTTGGATTTGTATTTGTGAGTGATTGTGAGTGAGGTGAATACCTTAGCTCTAGAACAACACCAAGAGTCAACCCTAAGGGCAAGCAGTCCTATAGGAACTCTCTTTGGGCTCCCCCATAACGACCCCACCTACTAAGTGCTAGAGGTTAGGACCACTATGTGGAACTTCAAGTTGAGTAAAGAGGAGTTTGGAATTTCTAATGGTGAGGGTTCCTTTTCTAGTTTTCTAGGAATAGTCAATAGGAAAGACCTATGGCTAGACGTTAGGTTACTAAAGAGGAAAATTAGACCTCAACCAAAAATGAGGTCAACAAATGGACCCCCAACAGGTGTGGTGTGCTTGGCAAGCACACTGCGCATATTTGCGTTGACCGACGAGAGCAACAAAATCAATATAGACTCCTAAGTCAACATACACAAAAGGAGTGTAGAATTTGAGTGTGCTATTTGTTCCCGCTGGGGAATTAGTAGGTGAATATTTGATCAAAATCAAGAAGTAGGAACTCTCGCTGAGGATTGAAGAGTGGGTTTTGAGTTATTAGATTTCAGGTTTCTTATAAAGGATGGGACTCTGTATGTAATGTATGTAAGTGCTGACTCTAAGGTGGGAATCAATGTTTAGGTATTAATTTCAGAAGAGGGTCGAAAGTTAGGGGCTAACCTTGAAAGAAGAGAGGAATCAGAAGTTAAGGATTGATTCCAAAATGAGAATTGAAAGTTAATGATCAATCTCAAAAGAAAGAGTCAGAAGCTATGGATCAATCTCGAAAGGAGGAAATCAGAAGTTAAGGACTGATTTCGAAAATGAGAATTGAAAGTTAAGGGTCAATCTCAAAAAGAGAGTTGGAAGTTAAGTACCAACCTCAAAAGGAAAGGAATCAAAAGTAAGGACTGATTTCAAAATAAGAATTAAAAGTTATGGATCAATCTCAAAAGAGAGAGTCAGAAGTTAGGGACCGATCTCGAAAGGAGGAAATCAGAAGTTAAGGATTAATTTCGAAAATGAGAATTGAAAGTTAATGATTAATCTCAAAAAGAGAGTCGGAAGTTAAGGGCCGACCTCAAAGGGAGAGGAATCAGAAGTTAAGGATTGATTCCAAAATGAGAATTGAAAGTTAAGGATCAATCGCAAGAGAGAGAGTCAGAAGTTAGGGACCAATCTCGAAAGAAGGAAATCAGAAGTTAAGGACTGATTTTGAAAATGAGAATTGAAAGTTAATGATCAATCTCAAAAGAGGATCGAAAGTTAGGGACTGATCTCGAAAGAAGGAAATCAGAATTTAAGGACTGATTTCTAAATTGAGAATTGAAATTTAAAGATCAATCTCAAAAAGAGAGTCAGAAGTTAAGGACTGACCTCAAAGGGAAATGAATCAGAAGTTAAGGACTGATTCCAAAATGAGAATTGAAAGTTAAGGATCAATGTCAAAATAGAGAGTCAGAAGTTAGGAACCAATCTCGAAGGAGGAAATCAGAAGTTAAGAACTGATTTCGAAAATGAGAATTGAAAGTTAAGGATCAATCTCAAGAGAGAGTCGGAAGTTAAGGCCAAACCTCGAAGGGAAAGGAATCAAAAGTTAAGGGCTTGATTCCAAAATGAGAATTGAAAGTTAAGGATGAGAATTAAAATTAAAGAATAATTCAAAAAAGAGAGACTCGGAAGTTAGGGACCGATATCAAAAGGAGGAAATTAGAAGTTAAGGACTAATTTCAAAAATGAGAATTGAACTCAGAAGTTAGGGACCGATATCGAAAGGAGGAAATTAGAAGTTAAGGACTGATTTCAAAAATGAGAATTGAAAGTTAAGGATCAATCTCAAGAGAGAGTCAAAAGTTAATGACCGACCTCGAAGGGAAAGGAATCAGAAGTTAAGGACTGATTCCAAAATGAGAATTGAAAGTTAAGGATCAATCTAAAGTTAAGGACCGACCTTAAGGACCGACCTCAAAGGGAATGGAATCAGAAGTTATTCAATCTCAAGAGAGAGTCAGAAGTTAAGAACCGAACTCAAAGGGAAAGGAATCAGAAGTTAAGGGCTGATTCCAAAATGAGAATTGAAAGTTAAGGATCAATCTCAAGAGAGGATCAATCTCAAAAAGAGAGAGTCAGAAGTTAAGGAACTACTTAAAAAAGGAAAGGAATCAGAAGTTAAGGACTAATTCTAAAAATGAGAATTAAAATTTCAGGATCAATCTCAAAAGTGTGTCAGAGGTTAAGGAACACCGGAAGTTAGGGACCGATCTCGAAAGGAGGAAATAAAAAATTAAGGGCTGATTTTGAAAATCAGATTTGAAATTTAATGATCAATCTCAAAAGAGGATCAAAAGGGAGGGACCGATCTCAAAAAGAGTGAATCAGAAGTTAGGGACTGATTCCAGGTCAAGGATTGAAAGTTAAGGATCAATCACAAAAAAGAGAGTCGGAAGTTAAGGACCGAACTCAAAAGAGTGAATCAGAAGTTAGGGACTGATTTAAAAATGAGAATAAAATGAGAATTGAAAGTTAATGATCAATTTCAAAAGAGAGAGTCAGAGGTTATGGAACGACCTCAAAAGAGTGTGAATCAGAAGTTAGGGACTGATTCCAGGATTGAAACTTAAAGATCAATCACAAAAAAGAGAGTCATAAGTTAGGGACTGGCTAAAAAAAAAAGGAATCAGGAGTTGATGACTGGTTCCAAAATGAGGATTGAAAATTAGGGATCCATCACAAAAGAGAGTGGAAAGTTAGAGACCGATCTTGAAAGTAGGAAATCAGAAGTTAAGGACTGATTTCTAAAATGAGAATTGAAAGTTAAGGATCAATCTCAAAAAGATAGTCGGAAGTTAAGGACCGACATAAAAAAAGTGAATCAGAAGTTAGGGACTGATTCTAAAATGAGAATTGAAAGTTGAATCCAAAGATACGTGTCGTGTAAAAAAGTTGACATTGTTGAAGAAGATTTGTGAAATTTTACGAGGTTTTGCGCATAACGTGAAATTTCGCGGGGATGTTAAGAGAATTAATGCAGACAAAGATAATTATGCTGCGCGAGCAAAGAGAAAGAGACCTCGAAATCGAAAGAATCCACTCAACAGATTTATTTTCTTTTCTTGTTATTTTTATCATGTTTAATTTTCAAAATATATTTTAAAAAATTTAATTTTAGTTGGTTAACTTTATTTTTAAAAAGAGAGTTGTTTTATTTTTTGTTTGTTTGTTACTTTTGTTTAATTTTTTTTTGTCAAATTTTTGTTGTTTTGTTCTTTGTTCGTTGTAATCCCGAACCAACGCATGGTCCATGGCTTTTATCCATCGAACAATAAGGCAATTGAACAAATACAAATTTCTGAAAGAAACTTCATTCATCTGCTCCAATAAGTGTTACAGGTTGAGTGTAGGCCAAAGCTTCAAACAGCACAATATGCAGATCGCATCAAATAACATCCAAAAATAGGTCATGCCAAGTACATATCATAAATAGAGCATGTCTAATACATAACATTTCTGTTGTAATGTAGTGCACAAAATGGAAAGAAATCCTCTGAATGTCTGTCTCTGACGGGGCAAGCTCCTGATCGAGCTGACCCTCTAAGCCACATTACAGGACAAGAGTTCCCTTTGCATGTGCTTAGAGGTGTAACCCTCTCATAGCTTGTACGGTAGCAGTTCCTCCAATTATGAATCTGGTTGAAATCTAAATGGTATTTTACTATTTTCCATTCGACAAAATGTCACGAAAACCCTATGGTGTCGCACCCCTGGAATACAGTGTTTGGTGACGTCCACCCCATTTCCTTTAAGGACTAGCACTGAACCAACAGGCAGTGGAATTTCTACAGCTCCTCTAAATTCACCAAGACCAATGATATCAATTTCTTTTCCAAATAGGATATTACTTTTGCTCATGAATGAGATCGTGCAGAAAGGCCTCACGAAATCATGATGATCAGTGTGTGGAGGTATGCAGTCTCCTTCATCGTATATGTTGATGATGCAACTGTTAGGGATGCAGTTAGCTGGCAGTATACTCCATCTGACCATTCTTTTAATGATCCATTTTATCATTTGAGGTAGTGGTTCCACTTGATTGTGTATGAGAATCCCAGGAGGATTTCCTTATCTATAATTGGTGAAGTTGTAGTAGCAGCCGCACTGGATAGGGATCCTCCCCCTTCCTCGCATCCCCTTTGCTTGCTCTCGGAATAGATTCTTTCCATAAGCAGGTATGCTCAACCTCTATCTCTTAGGTAAAAAATGTAGTCGAGAACTTCCCTTGCACTTCTTCATAGAACTCGAAGTCCCTTTCGTTTACTTTGCTTATTCTGTAGTATTCTGCCATACTTATGATCGGTACTTATGATCAGCGGCTATCGAGGATCCCTCATTCAACGGCGGCGGGAACCCAAGTTAGTGATGTTTCTATCTGTAGCAGAATGTATGACTCTTCGTCTGACGGGACGTGTGGCTTTGTACCCCACGAGACATATGGCTCTGCATCCATCAGGTAATCGGTGGTCTGAGACCCATCATCATTAGATGTGTACTCTTCTAACGTACTGTAGCACTGTAGGTGTAGGACATTACAGTCTGGGCACTCCATAAATGCCCCTAACGCTGATGCTCGTGCTGGTCTCTCGACGTTGCATATAGGGCAACCCGTACATAGAACATCTGAAGCTGGTAGTATCTCTGGCTCTACAACAAATCCTGACTCTTGATCTGTAGCAGGCAGGCTGGAAGAGGTCTCTTTCATGCCCAGATCATAGATATCCCCCTCAGGGATAGGATTAAGCAAGTTCTCCGCCTCTTTCTAGCATCTTCTTTCTTCTCGTAAGAAAGCCCTCTGCTTTTGGTGGTTGGCGTTTCTACGTTGAGTTCTTCGTAGTGGTACGTCTAGAAGTCTTCCATTATCGGCAGCGACCAGGCCTTCGTCGGTGTAACTATCATGGATGGTAGGCGGCTGGACCCCTCCATTTGGTCTTGTTGTACCATCACATTCTTCCACTTCAGTGATGAATTGTCTTTAGTGCTCAACCTTAACAGTGAGGGCAGCCCTTCTTTTTTCCGTCGGCTGATGACATCCATTAGAGGCCCCTCATAATCCATGTAGACTTGACTAAATTTCATGTCAATGTCTATGGTACCACCCTGCAGCACCATCTCCTCATTGAGTGCGAGGTTCCAACCATCTTTAAAGGCAAAGATCAGCCTCTTGCATGACATTTCTCTACAGATGACAAGAAAAATGTCAGTGAGCTGAAACTTAGCGTGAACAAGAACAAAACAAAGTATTTATTAAAAGAAATTTTAGTTTATTTTGGTGAAGAAGTCATTTATTTTTGTATGCATTTTGTTTAATTTAGTAGGATATTAGGTTTAAAAAGAGAAAATCGAAGTGTGTAATTTTAAAAAATTTTCATTATGTTGAGGTTAATTTTGTTACAAAAGTTTTAGACCCGGTCACAGACATTTGGCCACATAGATAACCCCCAAACAATCCAAATTTCAAAATTTTCAAAATTTCAAATCAAGTGAAGGCAAGCAATGTCAGGTTGTGTAGTATGTCTTAAGGTATCGTCTGTTGATTGGTATTATGGGTCTTTCGCCCCAAAAATCTACTAATTGGTAGGCTCCTCATGCATAGAATTTTTCAACGACAAATGGTCCCTCCCAAGTTGACTCAAAATTTTCCCCTATCTTGCAGCGTGCAAGAATGGGCCTTTTGAGCATGATTACGAGGTCACCAACTTTAAATGTCTTAGGGCGGACCAATTTGTCATGAGGTTATACCATCTTTACCTGGTAAAGTTCCAAGTGTTGTTGTGCTTCAAGTCATTTTCGTTTAAGACTCTTTAGTTCCTCAAGTCTGAGTTTTGCACTTTCTTCTGTTGTAAATTGGTTGGCAACAATGAATTTGAGAGACGACATCTGACTTTCTAACGGAGCACGACCTCAGACCCATACACGAGCATGTAGGGTGTACATTGAGTGAGAGTCCTGAAAGTCGTCTGGTAGGCCCAAAAGGCTGCTAACAGTTTGTTGTGCCAATCTCTTTTATTTTCATCAGTGTTTTCTTTAAAATATGTACCAACATCTTGTTGAAGGCTTCAGCCAACCCATTTGTTTTGAAATAGTAAATTGTAGAGTATCTCCAATCTATCCCGTGTCTTTTGACAAAATTGTTGATTTTTGTGCTTTTAAAAGCTGTCCCATTGTCGAAAATTATTTTCATGGTACTTCAAAATGGTAGATGATTTGGCTTTTGAAGAATTGAATTTCATGGTACTTCAAAATGATAGATGATTTGGCTTTTGAAGAATTGAAGGACGTGCTATGTCGTAACCTCTCGTAACGGTACTGCCTTAGCCCATTTGGAGAAGTAATCCGTAGCGGCAAGTACAAACCTGTGTCCTTTGGAAGATGGAGGGTCTATCGGGCCTATTATGTCCGTGCCCCAACACTCAAATGACCACGAGACAACAGTTGGGAGTAGCACATTCAGAGGTTAGTGCAAGACCACCCCATGCACTTGACACTGGTGACATCTTCTAGTTGTATCCATGCAATCAGACATCTTTGCTGACCAATAGTATCTTAGTCTTTTGTTCTTCATTTTCATCTTCAGCCCTGACTGGTGAGCACCACACAATCCGACATGTACTTCTTTGACAATATTTTGAGCTTCGGGTCTGCTTAAACATCGTAGCCATATCTGGTAGAATAATCTCTTATAGAGGATGTCTCCTACTAGGGCATATAACATAGCCCTCTTTGTGATATGGTGTGCTGCTGACTTGTCTTCTCGCAGCTTTCCAATACGCAAATATTTTATCAATAGCTTACGCCAATCTTCATTGATATCACCAACCGCAATTGTTGTTTCTTCTTTTCTGAGCTTGTGTAGATTGTCGAGGTCAATTTGAGACAGAACTTGTCTTCCTTGTACTATGATTTTAATGGAATCCTCCGGGGGACACGGCAGCTCCTTAGCGAGTTTTGCTAGAGCATCGGCATGGGCGTTATCTCCCCCTAAGAATCCGGTAGAAAGTCACATAGAGAATCTGTTCCAGAAACTTCATTGCATACCAGTGATATTCTGCTAAACTTGGTTTCAGGATCTTGTATTGTCCGGTGACTTACTAGATGACGAGTTGTGAGTCGCCATAGATGGCAATGTTTGTTATATCCATTAAGATTGCCAATTTCAATCTGGTGATTAAAGCTTCATATTCTGCTTCACTATTAGTGCACGACTCTGTCAGGTGGTATGAGAACCTCAACATACCCTTATCTGGCATGATAAAGATCAAACCAATACTTGCTTTGCCTGGTATAATTGCTTTGCCTGGTCTTGCTTTGCCTGGTATAACTGTGCCTGATCCTTTGTCTTTTCTCGCTGAAGAAATGTCGTCAAAGTACATTTTCCAATATTGCGCGCTGGAGAATTCCATTTGTAGTATTTGCTCGTCTCATAACTCATCGTTGAGAGGGGACCCAGCTGGCAGTGGGTGTCTAGCGAGAAAGTCTGCTAGAATTTTTCCCTTAATAGCTTGGAGGGGAACAAAAGTTATATCAAGCTGCAATAAGATCATTGACCATCTTGCTAGACGTTCGAAGAGTGTTGATCGGGTCATCAAATACTTACTTCCGTCGGTATTAGACGACGAATCAAGTAGTAGAGTGTGTTTTCCTTACTTTTCTCATTGACTTGGGCAAAGAGGGCTCCAAGAGAGTCATCTAAGGTCGCGGTATAAAGTATCAACGGTTTCCTTAGGATAAGAGCTGCTAAAACATGAGGTGTCATTAAGTATTGTTTAATGTCCTCAAAAGCCAGCTGACATTTCTTTTCCCAAACAAATTTAGCGTCCTTTTTAATTAATGTCGAGAAAGGCTGACAGCTATCTGAGAGATTAGAAAAAAAGCGTCTCAGATATGCCAACTTCCCTCGGAAGGAACATAGTTGTTTTAAGGTTTTAGGAGGAGACATTTCCAAGATAGCTTTAATCTTATCCAGGTCGATCTCAATTCCATGATGACAGACAAAGAATCCTAAAAACTTTCCTAGAGGTAACGCCAAAAGCGCACTTTAAGAGATTCATTTTAAGGTCATATCATCGTAACCGTTTAAACACGATCCACAAATCGTACAAATGATCTATTTTTCATTTACTTTTGATGACCAAATCATCCACATAACACTCCACTTAGTTGTGAATGAGGTTGCCAAAGATCTCAGGTCGTCAAAAATCTTGTCATAACTCATTGGTATGTTGCTCCAACATTCTTCAATCCAAACGACATCACTGTGTTGCAGAAAATCCCGATCGATGTTCTGAAGGCTGTAAGTGCTGCATCCTTGGGAGCCATCTTGATTTGGTTGTATCCCGATGATCCGTCCATGAAAGAAAAAATTTCATGTGTAGAAGCGATATCCACCATCATTTCTGGTATTTGTAGTGGAAACTCATCTTTTGGACATGCTTTGTTCAAATCCCTGAAGTCGACACAAATACGAATTTGTCTATTTTTCTTCTTAACTAGAACAATGTTAGCTAACCATGTGGGGTATTGTTCTTATTTTATAAAGCTAGCATCTATTGATGTCTTCACCTCGGCGATGACTTGTTGCTCTATTTCCAGGCGCATTCTTCGGGAAGCTTGTTTTTCCGGGGTCATATCTTTGTCTACCCCAAGTTTATGAACTGCAACCTCTGTTGACAGTTCTGGCTTTTTGTCATAACTCCATGCGAAATAATCTTTGAATTCAGTTAACAACTTGATCAACTGTAGAGATTCTTCATCGTTGAGTAGAGAACTTATAAATGTAGGTCGGGGTTGATTTCCTTTAGTTCGACAACTGTTTCCTTTAGTTCGACAACTATTGATTTAATTTCCTCCTCAAACTCTGGCGGAGCATTTTCTATTAGCTGATCAGTAGAGTCATCCTCTATATCATGGCAGTCCTCTTCTGACTCTCTAGTAACAACCATACAAAATTTTGAATCATCGAATGGTCTGACTGTACCATGGTCTGACTGTACCAAATTTGAGACCCTCTTTCAAGTTAGGAGTTAGACTTTTAACATTCCATAATTTTTTAAAAAGTTGTAATTTATCTATTGTAATTTATCATTTGGTATTTGTTTTGGTAAATGTCCTTGTTGAATTAACTTTTGTACATAAGGCGAAAAGTAACCAAAAGGTAATTCCATTAATTCATTAGAATCATGATCCAAATTTATATGATTTTCAAGATTAGTGGAGGTAGAAGCACGGTAAAAATTAATCAGTTTCTTAATCAGTTTTGAACCAGTGCTACTGACTTTCTTGACCTCTAAACTCTCGACCTTTTGAGGGAGAATCGAAGTAAGGGTCATAGAATTCACATAGTGGTTTATCCGATCATACATCGTCTCATATTTACCTTTCTTTGTATCTTCTAAGGATATCTTATATTGAGGTTTCTTCTGTTTTGTCATCATTATTTCATCTTTGAAATTGTCTTCATCACTAATGTAGATGGTTGGCCTAGTCCGTTCAACAATTAAGTTGATTCTTCCACGTCCACATCCCCGGCCTCTACCTCAGGTGCGCGAGCTAAACGAACCTCCACCAACTTGTTGTAAATGAGTGATGGAAGATCGTTGAAGCGGAGTTGAATGGTGTCGGCGCTATTTTTGGTTGGAGGAGTTGCCCGTAAGAAGCTGTCGGTCACCGGAATCGAAATCCCGTTGCCCGCTTCGGAAGGACGTTTTAATTTACATATATATTTAGTTTTAGAAAAATATGAAATCAAACTGATCCCATATTTTTCATAGTTTAATGAAAAAGCGCTGTACCTCAAATCCTCTATCTATCCTGAAGGGCAAACACAAAACTTGAGGATGAGACTCGATCAAATAAACTAAGGAATATATGACATCCGTTTGATCTGCGAAACCTTTATATTTGTCGTTAAGGAATTTTAAAGGGTAGGACTCTTCAATGAGATCGAACGTAGAGGTGTGAAAGGGGATTGGTTCAAATTTGGAACATTTTGTTGTAGAGTCCAAAGGAGGAAGAACTAGCGAATGTCATGGATCTAGAGGAGAACCCCAGTGACTTCCCAAGCTATCCTAATGTTTGACTTCAACTTTAAGGAGAAATATTTAGGTGTTTCACCCTGCCAATTTTATTCGTTAGGGCTTACATTCGCGTAAAACTATCACATAAATATCCTCAAAGATGTGAGGGTTTAGGTCGTGACGGACGACAACCTCAGAATCCTAAGACAAGTTAAGGATTATATTATATAGCAGGGATATACGAAGGCCTAAAGATAAGATGAGGATTTACGTTGCATAAGCAAGCAACCTCGAAGTCCTATGGATTTGTTGTTTAAGTATAAGGAAAGAAGATTAGTTTAGATGAGGAAGACATGTTTTTCTGTTGAAGATGACCATGCTTCCCACCAGGCTAGCTTCAAGCTCCTTGCCGTGACAAATTTGAGTTTTCTAGTGTGTCAAGTTATGATGTCAATTCAGGTGGCCCTATGGTTGAAGTTCCTTAAATTCTTATGGGGGCATATTAAAGTTGATTAGAGCGACATTAGTTAGGATCCTACGGTTTCCTCATTCCGGCACCACTATTTTCTATTGGATTCACTTAGTCTAAATGAACTTACTAAACTCAACTTAATGAGTTCCATAATTTCATTTAGACCGTGGGAAGCCTCATTAGCAACTGTAGGTTACCTCCTGCAAGGGATTCCCGATCATCCAATAGAGACATCTTAATTTAGTTGTAATTGTAGTTTTGTGTGATGTTTGTGATTAAATTTTGAGTTGTTTTTGATTTTGAATGTTGTGGCGGTGAATTTTATCTTGGTTGATTTTAATTTTAGTTTTGGTTTTCATGCATGGTGATATCGTTGTTTAGCATGCAAGTTTGCAGGTATAAAAGCACAATATGAAAGTACAATAAAGACAACGCTGAAAACTATAAAAGCGTACGTGGCGAGTCTTCTTGTTCCACCACCTGAAACTCAAAAGGCATGTCACAGCAATTTATATATAGGCAAAAAGTAAGGTTTTGGTAGTTTTCCTAACCCTATTTCATATCTTGATGGGTCCTTAAGAGTTTAATTAAGGATGATTTTGTCAAGATAAACATATTAAGTTTAGTAGGTCATCAAGATATCCAACAGATCTAGAGAAAGAAGCAGGTCCTTGCTACTCTCTCATTGCCTCGTGGAAAATCCTGAGTTCTTTTAAACTTATTATGTTGCTTAATAAGTCATCATGTAAATACCCTTAATGCTCAGTGAGCACTGATGTCTCAATTATCCCTAAGAATAG
>NW_018220179.1:77129-106598 GCF_001263595.1 Phalaenopsis equestris
GAAGCAATTTAGAATATTTCCATGAGTTTTATTATTTTTGTGATTTTTATGAATTTTTAATTATTTTAAATATTTAAAAATAGGCTAAAAAGGAAGTTTTTATTTTAAATATCATTTTATCTTTACAAAATTTTCCTGATCACAGAGAACTCCAAAAACAAGTTTTCATAATTTTTTTGAGTTATATTTTGATCAGTAAAAATCATTTTAGTGCCAAAAAAGATATTTAACTTGGAAAATCAACTTAGACCATCAAATGTACTCAAAATGCTTTGAAATTTTTATGGGGCGTTCTCTGGATCTTAAAAAATAGTGGAGATAAAAAATCAAGTCGTTTTGATGTTTATATTTTCCAAAATTAATTATCTTAGTGATTTAGTGTTTGGGAAAATTAGGTGCATTTTAAATGACTTGACTCATGAAAAATTTTCCTAAAGGTTCCCTGGTCATCATAAACCTTCCAAAATTTTTTTGGAATTTTCTAATCAACATGCTAATTTTCATGATTAATTTAAGCAAATAATGTGCATAAACTTGAAAAATATAGATCTTTGTCTAAAGACTTTCGATGACTTTGGAAAAATCAGAGGATGTTTCCCTTGACAGAGGATATAACATGTTAAATTTCAAGCCATAGTGAAGTGTCAGTATGCATGGAGAATCAAAACATTCAAATCAGTATTTAATTTAATTAAAAAAATATTCATCAAATGGACTTCAAGTTATTTTCAGTTCGTTCTCCTCTGTTCACTGAGCAAGAGGGTATTTTTATTTTATTTTTGTTTTTTTCTACACCAAGATATGAATTTTTGAAGTTAGGGGTATTTAAATAAATAGGAAAAATCCCTATTTGTCTATTTAAACAGCGCGGTGCCATGTAGATCTTAGGCAACTCTGAACTCCACGCGGTGCGCTCCCATTCGATGTCGCCATCCATCTCAGCGCTGACTCGACCCGCGATTTATGTTCCGAAGCGCTGTGTGGCTTGATCTCCTCCGTCCATCCGATACACACGCAATCGGACGGCTCCCCGTCATCATCCTCGATAGAGTGATCCTGTGACCGTCCACACTAAAACCTTAAGATCTCAACCTAGACTCATCCAAATCACTTCGGGTTTGATCCTATCGACTCGTCTAAGTGAGACAAACATATCCATTCGGTAATCATGCAATTAAATTAAGCTTAATCAAATGGAGAGTCAAAATAGGCTCGAGAGAAGGAGAAGTTTTATACCTTCGCTCTGAGAAGTGAAGCTTCAATCAGAAGGTCTTAGCATGTTTGTTGGGGTCCAAGAAGGCTAGGGATTAAGCCTCTTGCTGTGGTGTAAGGCCTAGGTATGAATTCGACCAAACTCAATTTCAAGTGTTGGTCTAGTGTTGGTCTAGAGCTATGAGAGCTATGGTGGAGGCTATCTCAGAGGGTAATTTTATGGGACATTGTCTTTTCTTGCTGTTGTGATGGTGTGGGCACAAGCAATTGAAGGTTGGTGGGGTTTCAGAGATTTTCAGAGATATCTTATTTCTGCCCTAATTTTCAAGCTCAAAATTAGGGTTACACAAAGGTTATCAAGGCAGTGGAGTGATTGGAATGGGTTGTGGAAGTCTCAAGGAAGCTCTGTGACTGATTCGGGACTGTGAGTGATTTGGGAATGATTTGGGAAGCTCTCTCCGAGAAAATTTTTAGCACACCGCCCATGGCCGTGGAGGTGAGTTCTTATAAAAATGGCCACGGGCTGGCTCTTAGGGCACAAGTTTGGGTGCATTGTGGTGCTTAGGTGGAGGACAGGGAGCTCTACAGTTTAATTTAGATGAGCTGGCCTCTAAGTTTGATTTGGGCGAAGCTCCATGGGGCTGGCTCTTGGTTTTGGGCTTCTCTGGCCACTAGGCTAGCCGGCCGGCCAAGGGGAGGTGGCTAGGAGCTCAAGGAACCCACAGGAATCCATCACAGCAATTTAATTGAAATGTGCTTGGATTTGGCAAAGATATCTTAAGAATGTGCATTTTTGGAAATACGATCCCTTAATTTGGGGGTCCTTTGGTCCATGGCTTGATTTTGGTGATTTTATGGTGTTTGAACTGGTCACTAAGTCCAACTAATGGCTGTGGTGGAGTTAATTTTGTGGCATTAGGGTGGTTAGGTCAAATTTAGTGCATGGGTCCAAGTGGGTGCAAATGACCAAAACTTGGGTTTGGGTTAGGCTAAACATTTCAATTGGCCCAATTTATTGATCAAAATTATATAGATGATCATAAGGAACAACTTTTGTGAAGGATGGAAGTGGTTTTGAGTCCAATTGGGGGGTCAATTTGAAGGAATTTTGAACTTTAAGTCCAAATTCAATGGTCCACATGATCAAAGTAGGTGTTTTGAAGATTTTTCATGAAGGGATGGAGTGGAAATTTTGGAGTTAAGGCCATCAATTTGGTGAAATTTTGAGACATGGTCAAATTGGGGGAAATTTGGGGCTTTTGGAGTTAGGTTGAAATCAAACTGAATTGAGGTCCTGTCAAGGCCAATTGAAGGTTAAATTTGATGTGTAGGAATATTATGAAGATTTTTCAACACAAATTGTGGCCAATTGAGTGGGCTATGGGTTCAATTTGGTGGAACCAAGTCATGGGGCCAAAATTGGGTTTTTGTTCTAAGTCAAAATTGGGTTCAAATCATGGATCAATTGGGCTAGGATTTGTTCTATATTGGTCATATCAAGAGTGAATTTGAGTTTAAAATTGAAATTGGGGGAAATTGAGACCAATTGGATAGACATTTGGGGTAATTTGGGGAAAATATGGGCCTTTAAAGGGCCATTTGGGGTCTTTTAGTCAAAGATGGTCAAATTGGCCAAATTGGGTCATGTGATAGTTAAGAAGAATGAAATTGGGAATATTTAGGAGGTTTTGGGAATTTTTGGGATTTTATAAAATTTTTTGAATTTTGGGGTAAGGAGGGGTATTTTGGTAATTTGTCCAATTTGGGGATTTTGGGGAATTTGTGTGTTTTCAAGGTATTTGAAATGATTTTTGAACAAGTTTGGGTATTTTGGCTAGATTTGGAGATTTTGGCCAAATTTGGGGTCCCAAGGCTATTTGGGTAGTTTGGGGGAATTTATGGGCAATAGGGTAGGTTGGGTATCTTGATAGAGTTGGATTGCCAACCACCATAAATAAGCCATGGATCAATGGAAACCCCATTTTGGGTCCTCTATGTAGTGGTCTTAGCTAAAACCTAGCCTAGGGCTAATGGGTTTAGGGAATCACCTATAGTAGTCTCCCAAAAGTATCAAGGGACCAAAGCCTAGAAGTTATGGGTTTAGGGTAATGAGTGATTGTGAGTACAAGTGATTGCAAGTAAGTGCCTTAGCCCTAGAACAACACCCAAGGTCAACCCTAAGGTCCAGCAGTCCTAAGGGTGACTCATCTTGAGTTTCCCCCAAAGTGACCCCACCTACTAAGTGCTAGAGGTTAGGACCAATATGTGGAACTTCAAGTTGAGTAGAGAAGGGTTTGAAATTTCTAATGGTGAGGGCCCTTGTCTAGCTTTCTAAGAATAGTCAATAGGAAAGTTCTATGGCTAGACCTTACGCTACTGAAGAGGAAAAACTGAACCTCAACCAAAAGTGAGGTCAACAAATGACTTCCTCTTTGTGATTTTCCTGGATCTTCATTTTTATTTGTTGCAATTTCATGAGAGAAGATAGTTTTCTTTGGAGGTGCGTAGTAGGCGAAATCTTCATGAATGACAACTTCATGAACTAAAAATGGTTGTAGATCTCCCTTGATGCAATGTTCTTGTCATTCTTTATAGTTGTCAAAAGTATTTTGGTTGATGAGTTGCCCGTAAGAAGCTGTCGGTCACTGGAATCAAAATCCCGTCGCCCGCTTCGGGCATTTTAATTTATGTAAAGATTTAAGTTTAGAAAAATTTGAAATCAAACTGACCCCATATTTTTCATATTTTAGATGAAAGAGCGATGTACCTCAAACCCTGTATCTATCCCGAAGGATAAACACAAGACTTAAGGATGAAGCTCGATCAAATAAACTGAGAAATATATGACGTCCATTTGGTCCGCGACACCATTTTATTTGCCGACAATTTCTCATATTTAATATGAAGAATTAAATAAAGTTTATATTAAGCTGGGTTCAAACGAGCTTCTTATAAGGGCAAGCTCTTATAGTTATTTACATCATAAATGACCAAAGTCATCTAAGAAAACTCTCGATAGAAATCAGGAAATATTATCTTCAAGGATTTCAAAAGGATAGGACTTTTCAACGAGATTGGACGAAGAGGTGTGGAATGGGAATGGTTCAAATTCGGAACATTTATTGTAGAGTCCAAAGGAGGAAGAACTAGGAAATGTCATAGATCCAAAATGTCATAGATCCAGGTCATAGATCCAGAGGAAAACCTCGGTGACTTCCTAGTGTATTCTATGGTTTGACTTCAGTTTTGAGGAGAGATATTTATGTGTTTTATCCTGTCAATTTTATTAGTTTAGGGCTTACATCTGTGTGAAACAATCACAAAATTAGCCTGGAAGATGTCAGGATTTAGGGCATGACAGACGACAACCTCAGAATCCTAAAGAGAGTTAGGGCTAGATTGCACAACATGATTGTGCAAATGCCTAAAGATGAGTTGAGGATTTATGTTGCATAAGCAGACAACCTCAAACTTCTATGGCTTTGTTGTTTAATTCTAAGGAAAGGAAATTGGTTTAGCTGGGGAAGATAGGTTTTGTTGTTGAAGATGGCCATGCTTCCCACCATGCTAGCTCCCACCATGCTAGCTCCAAGCTCCTTGCCATGACGAGTTTGAGTTTTCTAGAGTGTCAAGTTATGATGTCAAATCAAGTTGCCCTATGATTGTAGTTCTTTAAATTTTATGGGGGATGTTAAAGTTGATTAGAGTGATACTGGTTAGGACCTAGGGTTCCCTCGTTCCGACACCAATATTTTCTATTGGATTCACTTAGTCCAAATGAATTTACTAAACTCAACTTAATGAGTTCCATAATTTCATTTAGAACGTAGGAAGCCTCGTTAGCAATAGTAGGTTACCTCCTCCGAGGGAATCCCGATCATCTGATAGAGACATCTTAATTTTTTTGCAGTTATGGTTTTGTGTGATGTTTGTGATTAAATTTTGAGTTGTTTTAAATTTTGAATGTTTTGGAGGTGATATTTATCTTGGATGATTTTAATGTCGGTTTTGGGTTTTAGTTTGTGGCTATCCTAACAATTTTGGTTTTCATGCAGGGTAACATTGTTGTTTAGCATGCAAATTTTGTAAGCATAAATTTACAGTATAAAAGTACAAGAAAGACGGCGCTGTAAATTATAAAAAGCATACATGGAGAGTCTTCTTGTTCCACCACCTAAAACTCAAAATGCATGTGAGAGCACTTTATATAAAGAAAAAAAGTAAGGTTTTCGTGATCTACCCAACCCTAGTTCATGTTATGGTGGATCCTTATTAATTTGATTAAGGATGATTTTTGTTAAGCAAAACATATTAAGTTTAGTAGACATCTGAGGTATCCAACAACTCTGGAGAAAGAAGCAGGTCCATGCTTCCCTCTCACTGCCTCATGAAAAGTATCGAGCTCATTTAGAATTATTATGTTGCTTAATAACTCATCCTGTAAATACTTTTATTGCTTAGTGAACATTGATGTTTCAATTATCCCTAAGAGCAGGGTAATTATCACTTATAATTTAGTTTGAGAATTATGTGGGTGAAGACCCTTGAAAAGGCAAGTTAATGTTATCAAGTCACTTAGCCAACTTTTTAATTTGGGCTTGTAGTGTTTTAAAAAATTTTAATTTTAATTATATTTACTCTTCTAATTCTCATTTAATCAGATTTGATTTAGCTTAGGTCAGTACTAAGCCCTTTAGACTTTTGATAGATGTCTAAGTTATATTTTTGAAAGAGATTGATATTTTAGGTGATGATGATTCATTACCAAATTTTTTTTAAAAGTCATTTGAATCATTAAATAGGGGTATTAAATTGGTGAGTTATTAACACCCAAAATCATGCCTCGAAGTCTAGGATCATTTAATTTGATAGACTCCCAAAGTTTGATAATATAAGTAAATTACAAATTTATCCTTTAATTAGTAAAAGTGAGATTGGTTTTTACCAATTAATCCCCTTGTGTTTCAATCATCCAAATATGTTGATTAGGATCAGAGGTTACCCATTCCCCTTTCTTGAATTAAGCCTAAATGTTAATTAAGGCTAATTTCCAAAATTACACTTTTGCCCCTAAGGCTCTATCACTTCATAATTTCTCAAATTTAATTCAAATGACTTTGAAGTTTTTATCCTACCTTACTCATGGGTCAATTAAGACAACAGAGGAGAAAAAATGAGATTTTTCAAAATTTAATTTAATTTACATATTTATTTTTATGCAAAAATAGAATTTTTCAAAGAAAAATCCATAACTTGACCAAGGAATCCATAACTTGATTGAAATTTTTACTGGAGGTAGAGTAAAACCAGAGAATCAATGGGACTAAATTTCATGATCTTTTGAGTTTTTTTTAATTATTATAATTATTTCAAGTTCTGGAGCATTTATTAATTATAAAATATTTTAAATATGGAAATTTAAGTTTTATATTTTTATTAAATCTCTGTGAGGTCAAGGGATTTAGAATTTTGATTTTGAGTTCAATTGAGGGTCCAATTTGAGGGATTTTAGAATTTTGATCACTTTAGGCATGTTGGGCTAGACTTGGGTCTATATTGGGCTAGGCTTGGGCTAAGTCCAAATTGATTGTTGAGAATGGTTAATAGGAATTTCATGAAGAGTTTTCAACATGAATTGGGTGCCAATTTTGGGGTTAGGGCAATCAATTTGGTGGAATCTTGAGGTATGGCCTGAAGAGTTTAGGATTCAAATTGAAACCAATCGAGTAGGCCATGGGGTTCAATTTGGTGGAACCAAGTCATAGGGCCAAAATTGGTGGTTTAACTTAGATCAAAATTTGGCTCAAATAATGGGCCAATTCAGCTTGTATTTGATTTATATTGGTCATACGGAAGGTAAATTTGAGTTTAAAATTGAAATTGGGGGAAATTGAGACAAAATTGATTGACAATAGAAGTGAATTTAGGGAAATTGGGCTATTAAAAGCAATTTGGGGGTTTTGGTCAAAATGGTCAAATTGGTTAAATTGGGTCATGTGGTAGTTGAAAAAATGAAATTGGGAATATTTAAAAGGTTTTGGAAATTTTTGGCATTTTAGTAATTTGGCAATTTTTTGGTGATTTTGGGTAATTTGGATGTTTTCAAAAGGTTTGAAATGATTTTTTAATAAATTTGGGTATTTTGGGTAAATTTGGGAATTTTTGCCAAATTTAGGGTTTCAAGGGTACTTATGTAATTTGGGGGAGTTTAGGGGCAAAAAGGCCAAGTTGGGTATTTTTGGTAAAATTGGAATGCCAACCACCATAAGTAAGCTATGGGACAATAGAAACCCCCTTTGGGTCCTCTATGTGCTGGTCTTAGCTAAACCCTAGCCTAGGGCCAGAGGATTTAGGGGACCATCTACATGAGTCTCCCAAAGGATCAAGGGATCAAAGTCAAGGAATTTTGGGTTTAGGATATTTGTGAGTGATTGTGAATGAGGTGAGTGTAGTGAGTGCCTTAGCTCTAGACCAACACCTAAAGTTAATCCTAAGGGCAAGCAGTCCTATGGGAACTCACCTTGAGCTCCCTTATATTGACCCCACCTACTAAGTGCTATAGGTTAGGACCAATATGTAAAGCTTCAAGTTGAGTAAAGAGGAGTTTAGAATTTCTAATGGTGAGGGTTCCTTTTGTAATTTTCTAGGAATAATCAATAGGAAAGACCCATGGCTAGACCCTAGTCTACTAAAGAGGAAAAATAGACCTCAAACAAAAGTGAGGTCAACAAATGGACCCCCAATAGGTGTGGTGTGTTGGACAAGCACACTGCACGTATTGGTGTTGACCGACAAAATCAACAAGATCAATATAGATTTCTAGGACATCAGACCTAGAAAGAAGTGTGAATTTGTATATGTCGCTGGGGAATTTGTAGGTGAATATTTGATCGAGATCAAGAGGTAGGAACTCTCGCTGGGGATTAGATAGTAGGTTTTGAGTTATTAAACTTCAGGTGTTTACAAAGGATGGGAATTAGTATGTAAGTGCTGACCCCGCAGTGGGAATTGAAATTTAGGTATTGATTCTAGAAGAGGGTCGGAAGTTAAGGACCGACCACAAAAAGAGAGGAATAAGAAGGTAGGGATTGATTACAAGATAAGGATTGAAAGTTGAGGATCAATCATAAAAAAGAGGATCGGAAGTTAAGGAATGATCTCGAAAAGAGAGGAATCAGAAGTTAGGGACTGATTCCAGGATAAGGATTGAAAGTTAAGGATCAATCACAAAAGAGAGGATCGGAAGTTAAGGACTGATCTCAAAAAGAGAGGACTCAGAAGTTAAGGACTGATTCCAAAATGAGAATCAAAAGTTAAGGATCAATCTCAAGAGAGAGTCGGAAGTTAAGGACTGACCTTGAAAAGAGTGAATCAGAAGTTAATGACTGATTCAAAAATGAGAATTGAAAGTTAATGATAAATTTCAAAAGAGAGTCAAAAGTTAAGGACCAGCTCAGTGAAAGGGGGATTTGATAGGGCTTAAGCTTCTTTCACTGTTGTGAAGGTGTGGGGGAAGTTAATTTGAGTTTGGTAGACTGTGGAAGCGTATTATGTGGAGGTGTATTGGGCTCTGTGTATTGGGCTCTGTTCTGATTTTTGGTAAGATTTTGAGCTCAAAATTGAACTTCAACAGTAGAAATTGGTGAGGGAAAACAGTTGGAATGCACTGAGGGGATCTTAGGGAAGCTCTGTGGTCAGTTTAGGGAGATCTCTCTAAGAAATTTTCAGTAGCTATTACCATGGCCGTGAGAGGTGCTTTTTATAAAAATGGCTAAGGGGTGACTGTCATGGCCAATTAGGGGGTGCATTGTGCTGCTTAGGTGGAGGGCAAAGGAGCTCTACAATTTAATTTGGCTAAGCTGGCCTCTAGGTTTGATTTGGGTGAAGTTCCAAGGGGGTGGCTCTCAGTTTTGAGCTTCTCCGCAGACTAGGCCGGCCGACCATGGCAGGGGGAGGTGGCTAGGTGCTCAAGGCATCGAGGGGAATCATTCACAGCAACTTAATGTGTTTAGGCTTTGTTTTGGTAAAAATATCCTAAGCTTAAGCAAATACGACATGAAATCCCATAATTTAGGGGATCATTGGTCCATGGCTTAGTTTAGGTGGTTTTAAGAGGTTTAGGCTGGTCACTAGGGTCCAACTAATGGCTGTGGAGTCATTAATTTGGAGACTTTGGGGTAGTTTGGCCATCTTTAGTGCATGGGTTCAATGTGGGTTCAAGTGATCAAAGCTTGGGTTTGGGCTAGGCTAGCCATGTCAATTGGATTAATTGATTGATCAACATTGTGTAGATTTGTGTAGATGATTAGATTTTTGGTGAAGGACTGAAGTGATTTTAAGTTCAATTTGTAGGCTAATTTGAGGGATTTTTGAAATTTGGCCAATTTGGGCATGTTGGATTAGACATGGGTCTAGGTTGGGCTAGGCTTGGGCTAAGTCCAGATTGAATGGTCCACATGATCAAGGGAGATGTTGTGAAGATTTTTCATGAAGGGATAGAGTGGAAATTTTTGGGATAAGGCCATCAATTTGGTGTGATTTTGAGACATGATCAATTTGGGGTAAATTTAGGGCTTTTGGACTTATGTTGAAATCAAATGAAATTGTGGCCTCACCAAGGCCAATTGAAGGTAAAATTTGATGTATGGGGATGTTATGAAGGTCTTTCAACAAAAATTGTGGCCAATTGGGTGGACTATGGGTTCAATTTGGTGGAACCATGTCATAGGGCCAAAATTGAGTTTTTGGTTTGGTTCAAAATTGGGTTCAAATCATGGACCAATTGAGCTTGGATTTGATCTAGATTGGTCACATCAAGGGTGAATTTGAGTTGTGAATTGAAATTGGGGTAAATTGAGACCAATTGGATAGACATTTTGGGTAATTTGGGGAAAATATGGGCCTTTTTGGGGAAAATATGGGCTTTGGGGAAAATATGGGCCTTTAAAGGGCAATTTGGGGGTTTTGGTCAAAGATGGCCAAATTGGCCAAATTGAGTCATGTAATAATTAAGAAAAATGAAATTAGGAATATTTAGGAGGTTTTGGGAATTTTTAGGATGTTTTGGATTTTTTGGAATTTTGGGGTAAAGAAGCTATTTTGGTAATTTGGGGGGATTTAGGGGCAAAAGGTTGGGTTGGGTGTCTTGGTAAAGTTTGAGTGCCAACCACCATTAATAAGCCATGGACCAATGGAAACCCCATCTTGGTTCCTCTAGGTGGTGGTCTTAGCCAAACTCTGCCCAGGGCTAATGGGTTTAGGGGACCACCTACAAGAGTCTCCCAAAAATATCAAGGGACGAGAGCCTAGAAATTCTGGGTTTAGGGTAGGGAGTGATTTGTGTGCAAGTGATTGCAAGTGAGGCCTTAGCCCTAGACAAGCACCGAGGGTCAACCCTAAGGTCCAGCAGTCCTAAGGGTAACTCATCTTGAGTTCCCCCACAGTGACCCCAACTATTAAGTGGTAGAGGTTAGGACCAATATATGGAACTTCAAGTTGAGTAGAGAAGAGTTTGAGTTTCTAATGGTGAGGATTCCTTGTCTAGTTTTCTAAGAATAGCAAATTGGAAAGTCCTATGGCTAGATCTTAGGCTACTAAAGAGAAACTAAACCTCAATCAAAAGTGAGATCAACATACTGGAACGTGGGAACCATGGGATCCTAACTAGTATCACTCTAATGAACTTTAACCCCCTTACCCCATTATTTAATTTAAAGTTGTCATTTAAACCATTTGGACCTTAGAATTTAGGACTATTACTTCGTCGAGGAGCTTGGAGCTAACTCTTTGGGCAACGAACTACAATAGAAATCTACAACAACATGAGGAGCTACAACAACACATCTTTCTTTACAGCTAAATAAATAAGCCATAGGACTTCGAGATCATGTTCCTGGTGCAACATAAATCCTCACTTTATCTTAGGTCATTGTATAGCTCTGTTATAAAATTTAAGCCCTAACTCCTCTTAGGCTCCGAGTTTGTCGTTGGTTATGACATAAATCCTCCTATCTTTCAGCATTTTTGTATGACCGTGTCTTACAAATGTAAGTCCTAAATTAATAAATTTGGCAGGATGTAACAATTAAATAATTTTTCTTCTCAAAACTGAAGCTAAATCATAGGATAGCTTACGAAGTCTCCGAGGTTTCCCTCAGGATCTGTGACAACCCCTAGTTCCTCTTCGTTTTGATTCCGCAACAATTTTCCAAATATCAGCCATTCCCCTTTTATACTCCTTTGGTCCGACCTTTTAATAAGTCCTTACCCTTAAAATTCTTAAAAACAATATTTCCTAATCTAAATCGAGAGTTTTCTTAGGTGACTTCGGTATCTAAGATGTAATTAACTATATGGGTTTGTCCTTATAGGAAAATTTAAGAACCCAACTTAATATAAATCCTATTTAATTTTTTATATTAAATAGGGTAACTTATTGGTCAACATAAAAAATGGTTTTTTTGCAGACTTTAACGGATGTCGTAAATTCTTTAGTTTATTTAATCGAGCACCACTAGCAAGTAGTATATCTATCCTTCGAGGTAGATAAATTACTTGCGATTTTGTTCTTGATCATTTAAACTATTGCAGATATGAGATTGATTTGGTCTTGTATTAAAAAAAATTAAATTATTAATTTTTTTAAATTATATAAAAATTAAATTAAACATCTTTTAAACCCGGGTGTCAGGATATCCATGCAAGTGACCGATAATTTCAAAACTTTTAGGGACTGTCAGCTTCTGGCGACTCCACTAGGGACAGTTTCTCTCTCCACTTTGATCAGGGAGTATCATATTCATACATCGGTGATGTGTCCACGTCCCTTATGGACAAAATTACCCTTCTTCCGTTGACATGATTCACCCATTTCTTTCTTGGGTAAGTACAATCAACTTTTTCGGACTTCAGGACCATCTGTTCAATCACCTTTGAACAGAGAGGTTTGGGATTTTATTAGGAATTTTATCTTTGTGTAGGGTTGGAACCCTGATAGGTGTGTTGGTGAACTAGTTTCATCTGGGTAATGTGTGTTGTGAAGTTTGGTCCTAAACCTTACTTTCTCATCGTATCTTTTTGGGTTTGGTTTGCGGCTTTGCAAACTAAATCAAATTGTTGCATTCTTTTTCATTTTAACCTTTCCCATTTAATTAATAAAGTTATCCCAATTTTATTTTACTTTACTAAATCTTAAAGACTTTACAAACTAAAATTAAATAAAAATAAGAAAGAATTGCCCAGTCCACAGAGCGACCCTTGTTAATTTTTAGTGCTTGCACTAGAATTATAAGATATTGGCCAAATACTAACCTAGAAATTTCTTTTTGAAGCTACTGCAATGGCGTTCCCGACACTCACTTTCTCCTACAACTTACAGAGTAGCCGCGATGCCTGTAATGTCACCCCCATCATCAAGTTTGGAGTCAGATTTGATGAACTCGAGGTCGTACTTGGAAAGGCTCTGTTTGTTGTCATGAAAGTCGCCGCTTCGGATGTGCACGTACTGTCTATTGAGTTTAACTTAAATTGTCCTCAAGATTTCCCTTCCTTATAGAAGGTGAAGACTACTGCTAGCCCGTGTCAAGTCTGTTGTTCCCTCATATGTCCGCTCAAGTGCTGTTACACCTACTATCGTCAGATTCACGGTCACTGTGCCTGCCGTGCCGTCTGACAAAGGAAAGGAAGTTATGATTGTTGAAGTCATAGTTAAAGGATTTACCGCCTCGCCATTGGTTTTTGAAATCGGATCTAGTTTAAAATCCGTACCATTAACTAGGTCATAGAAAAGAAATCGTAGTCGAAGGATTCAGAGGGCTACTAAAGCCCGAGTTCCAAAGAGGGTATATGCTGATGAGATTCCTCACAAGGAGGAACTCGAATTGCATGAGACCTCTCTGCTTTTGTGAGGGAGTAGGGTTCACCCATTAATATGTACTAATGGATATGAAAGTATTCAGAAGATTGCTGTCGCTTTATCATTACTTCGTGGTCGTGGTGAGGAGAGGGAGAAATCCACTCTTATCACCAAAGTCCGTACAGTATTTCAGAGATTGTCTATCAAAGAAGGATGTTCAGTTTTTGAGCTACTTAAGTGGGTGGGATGTGCAGTATCCCCTTGAACGAAAAAAAGAAATTTTGAAGGATGTTAGATCTGCCCGATAGTCTGAAGTATCAGCTAAAGTTTTGCCAGCTTGCATTCTCGTTAGATTTCATTTAGGAAGCCAAGTTGGTATTGCCATCACTACCACCAATTTTGTTACCACTAGTGCTCCAAGGTCCGTAGAACGTTGACCGGCTAAGTGACATCTGGGTTCGAGGATACTACCAGTTGTTGCTCATAAGAATGTTTTGAAAAAGGAGAAAGTAAAGAAGTTGCCTGGTGTTGTATTTCCTCCGCACCGTAGGGAACATGCCTCTCTCCGACACACCGATGCCCCTATTGAGACACCCTTTCTCAAGACATCACCATCGGAGAAGAATGTATGGGTACCCAAGGTCTCCATACCAATACAGTTTGATGAGTCTATAAGGCAAGATTGTGGAATGAAGCAAGAGTCCAAAGTTTCAGGTGTCGTTACATCCGTTGCTACCGAGTTCGATGTACAGAGGGAGGATGTTCAGGAGAGTTCTTCGGATCCAAGATAATCCATGAAAGAATAATTGAAGAAAAAAATGAAAAGATCAAGGCTGAGATTTCTGAGTTAGCCAAAGAGCATGGAGTAGCTATGGATGATGAAGATTTCAATTTACATGATTACCTCGATGAGGAGTTTATGGATATTAATGTCATCAAGGCTAGAGCCGCTACATCTATGCATGAAGCCCAACCACTTATGGAATGAAACACCGCTGATGATTTGCATAGGGCTATTTGCTAAAAAATGAGCAGATATGCCTGTTGGAGAAAAGGATCGAGGAAATGTCTGCCGCCATGGCCGCAATGGCAACAATGCACGGACATCACAATCATAGCAAATGACTTTGTCATAGAGAGATCTTCCTGAGATTATACACATTACTGCTAAAGGAGAGAATTTGCTTCTTCCAACAGAGATGACCAACAAAAGAAAGATTCCACCCAGAGTATAATACCAGAGAAAGATATCAAGCAGATGGTGGAACAGTAAGTTCCGGAGGCCTTAGCCCAATCTAGGGGTGGTGCATCAATTTTAAACGGTAAACCTTACCTAGAGGAGTTTGATGTCGTGCCCTGCCCTAAGGGTTTTGTGATGCCAAATTTTAAGATGTTCCACGAGACCAAAATTCCTTGCTAGCATATAGCCCATTTATGAGCTAGTTGTTGCAATGGCGGAAGTAGTGATGTCTTACTCTTCCATCAGTTTCTTAGTATTTTATAAGGGATAACATTTGATTGGTATGTCGACTTGCCCAACAGATAAATGAAGACATTTTTCAAGTTAGAGCACTTGTTTGTGAAGAGATTTGTTGAAGCACAACGTCATGTTACCATTGGAGATCTCGTAGTGGAAAGACAAACGAGAATTTAGCAGATTATATCTTGTGGTGGAGAAACCTAAGCATGAAATGCGATCCTCAACTACAAGAATAGCATGCGATTGAGACTCTACTCAAAAGCATTCATGGACCGGTAGCTTTCATGCTTAAGGGACTCACCATCAAGTCCTTCGAGAAACTGTTAAGCAAGGCCAGCAGCCTACAAGAAGAAGTCAAGCACATGGAGTTCAAGGAAAAGGCTGACAGACCCAGATCAACCAGAGTATTTGAGAAGAAGCCTGGAACAATAGCGACAATTCATAAAGGAAAGAAACCAATGAGGATTTAGGTTGAGAATTCTCATCAAAGTTCCCAACAGTTATCACAACATATTCAACCTCAGCAGCAGCGGACGCAACAGCATGACCAGTCTAGCTAACAGTCATACTAGAGAGGACCGTATCAGGCAGATGGTAGACGGGGTCCAATTTTTTCAGATCGAATGAATAGAGTGAACCAAAACTTAAGCACAGCTGGTTTGATGCTTATGCTCCTACCTCTTCGGTAACCTGCGCTGAAGCGCGGGGTTTTGGCCCTTAGGCATCAGTGCACAATTTTGGATATTTTTTATTTTTAAGCCAAATGCACATCTTGCCTAAGTCATCCACCCCTAAATGATTTTATAAATCTTAATAACTAGTTTCTTCCCTTTCTATTCACCTCTTTATCAAAATTCTCAAAATTTTCTTAATTTTAATTTAACATTACATAACACATAATTTTTTTCACACAAACAAACACTTTCACTAGTTTTTCAAAACAAATACAAATATAATTTACTTATCAAATATAAACACTTTTAGAAATAAACACATATTTTCTTCAATCCAAAGATTCTTGGATTAGATATCTTTTAACCACATCAGTTTAAATAATAAAGAAACTTAACATCATAACACATAAAACAAATGAACACTAACTTCAAACAAACAAACTAGACTCTCGAACTTAATTCCATTCTCCTTCTAGTGGAACATATCTCGGTCTTTCACTTGTTTCTCCTAGGGCATTCAGAATATAGATTTGATATAGTAGATGGTGGTGAAGAACTCTCATCGAGTCTTCTTCAATCCATTTGTTTTTCAAATACATCATCGTGTCTGCTTCTTCTATATGACCTGTATGGCTGAATTGCATTTTGAGTTGTCATCTGGTATGCTCCAAGTGTGCGTTAGTCTCATTCACTTTTTCTTTAATTAAAGCCACGTCAGCCTTAATCTTTAAGATCTTCTCATCTATTCCTTCTATACTAACGACCATGAATCCATTGTATAACTCTTGCGCACTTTGACTCACAAGCCTCTTCTTAATGGCTTCTTCTTTCTTCTTCATTTCAATCTCCCAAGAAGACATTTTTGCAAGTTCTCTCACTCCTTTTCACTTTACTTAGACTTTAAGATGTAAATTTGAAGTGGGGTAAAAGTTATCATCATTCCCATGCTATTTATAGGCATTGGATGAAGCCTAGACCCACTAATCACGTTCACAATCACGTTCACAAACCACTAAACCACGTTTAAAGCCACTAAACCACTTTTATTCCTTCTGGAGTATTAATTTTACACATTGTACATTTTGTTTTAACTACCGCGCTTAAGCGCTGCGTGTTGGTGCTTAAGTGTCGGTGCTTACTTTAGCATAGGTCTGCTTAACGTTCAAATATACATTCTAACTCGTCTAATTAATTAGTTAAGGTCTTATAATCCTCACAATATCATTATATATTAAAAAATGCTACCACATTTTTCTTAATTAAACAAAACAACACATCATTTAAAATAAATATACCCTGATAACTATGGGTTGTCTCCCACAAAGCACTTGGTTTTACGTCGTCAACCCGACATAATCAGTGCTTATTTTGGTCAACCCAACAACATAAGACCATTTAATTTAAGTTGATCCTCTAAAAATAGGGTTTCAGGTTATGATCATTCATTTTAAATATTTTCTCAGTTTTAGGATCTTTGATATCTAGAGCTCCATAGCAAAAAAAATTTATCAGAATAAATGGGTTCATCCACCTGGACTTAAGTTTTCCTAGAAATAATCTTAATCTTGCATTATATAGTAAAACTTGTTGCGTTGGCTCAAAATTTTTAGTATGAATCTTGCGATCATGCTACAACTTCAGCTTTTCTTTATAAATCTTAGCACTCTCATAAAAATCATTCCTTATCTCTTCATGTTATTTAATTGTAATAGTCTTTTCTCACTAGCATCTTTTAAATTATAATTGAATTTCTTAAAAGCCCAATATGCTTTATGCTTAAGTTGAACTGGAAAATGACAAGTTTTCCCACATAATAGCTTATATGGGGATATTCCTATAGGAGTTCTACATGCAGTCCTATAAGCCCATAAAGCATAATCAAGTTTGAATAACCAATCCAATTTTATTGGATTCACAAATTTTTCCAAAATTCTTTTAATTCTACGATTGGATAATTTAGCAAAACCACTTGTTTGAGGATGATAAGCAGTAGCAATTGGATGGTTGATATGCTATTTTTCTTACTAATTTCTCCATTATTGCATTTCTAAAATGACTTTCGCCATCAGTTATGATCACTCTTGGCATCCTAAATCTACAAAGCATCCTAAATCTACAAAATATCTAAATCTACAAAATATATTCATTCTTAAAAACTTTGCAACACTTTGTAAAATAATACATTCCATCCATTTGGATACATAATCTACTACTAACAATATGTATACTTTTCTGAAACCTGATATAAATGGTCCCATGAAATCTAATCCCCATACATCAAATATCTCAACTCCTAACATATAATTGAGGGGCATCTCATTTCTTCTAGAAATATTTCTTGCACATTGACATCGATCACAAGTTTTGATATAAGCATTAACATCTCTAAAGATTGTAGTCCAATAAAATCGAGATTGCAAAATTTTGTATGCTATTTTTTCAACACCTTAATGTCCCCCAAAATCATAATCATGACATTTTTTGGATAATTTTATAAGTTTTTCCTCTAGGCACTCATCTTTGAATAATTAGATCCTTTCCTTGTTTATATAAAAATTTGTCATCCAAAAAATAAGTCTTAGTTTCAGATAAAATTATTTTTCTTCTGTTCATATGTCAACCCACATGGTATAATATCACTAACAGTAAAGTTCACAATGTCGGTATACTATGGAACACACCACTCGTTAATATTGAACAATTTTTCATCTGTAAAAGGTTCATTAATTTATTTTTCAAAATAGAGTGATTTTTTAAATTTAAGTCTGACAGATGATCAACAATTTGATTATCAGCTCCCTTCCTATCTATTATTTCAAAGTCAAGTTCTTGCATAAGAAAAATCCATTGTATCAGTCTTGGTTTTGCATCTTTCATTTTCATTAAATATTTAATAGCAAAATAATCTGTATGTGCAACACTTCTTGTTCCAATTAAGTATGATTGAAATTTATCAAAAGCATATACTATTGTTAATAAATCTTTCTCAGTTGTGGTATAATTAATTTGAGTATCATTAAAAGTTCTATTAGCATATTAAATTACTTTGAAAATCTTATCATGTTTTTGTCCTAAAATAACTCCAATAGCATAATCACTTGCATCACACATCAATTCAAAAGGTTTTTCCCAGTCTAGTGAAACAATAATTGGTGTATTGACTAATTTTTCTTTTAATAGCTCGAAAGATTTTAGTCACTCCTTATTAAAATTAAAATTTACATCTTTTTCAAGTAAATGGCATAAAGGCTTAGTAATTTTTTAGCAATCTTTAATATATTGCCTCTAGAATCTAGCATGTCCTAAAAAACTCATAATTTTCCTAACATTTGTTGAGTGTGGTAAATTAGCTATCAGTTGAAGTTTTGCAGGATCTGCTTCCATGCCATGTTATGATATGTGATGTCCGAAAACAATTCCTCCTATTATAATAAATTGGTATTTTTCCCAATTAATGACTGAATTTGTTTCTTCACAGTGCTTAAAAACTCTTGATAAATGTTTTAAGCATGATTCAAATGAAGTTCTAAACACTGAAAAATCATCCATAATAACTTTAATTCCTTTTTCAATTAAATCACAAAAAATAGCCATCATACATCTTTGAAATGTAGCAGGGGCATTACATAAACAAAAGAACATTCTTCTAAAAACAAATGTACATATGGACTGGTAAAAGTTGTTTTCTCTTGATCCTCAAGAGCTATTTAAATTTGGTGATAACCAGTATAGCCATCCAGAAAATAAAAGGATTTGTGCCCAACTAGTCTATCCAACAGTTGATCTAAGGGTAGTGGAAAATGATCTTTCCTAGTGATGAGATTTAATTTTCTATAGTCAATGCATATTCACCACCCTGTGACTTGTCTTGATGGTTATGTTCATTAATAGTCACAGTCACTCGCCCTTTCTTAGGAACAAAGTGAATTGGACTATCCCATGCACTATCCAAAATAGGGTAGATAATTCTAGCATCTAACCACTTTAAAATTTTTTTCTTAACAGTTTCTTTCATAACATGTTCAATCTCCTTTGAGGATCAACCGTAGGTTTGCAATTTTCTTCCATAAGAATTCTATGCATACAATTTGAAGGATTGATTCCTTTAATATGAACAATTGTCCATCCAAAGGCTTTCTTATAATTCTTCAAAGTTTTTATTACTTTTTCTTCTTCTTGTAAGGTTAAATTTAAGGAAATTATACTAGGTAATGTTGAGGAATCACCTAAAAAGGCATATTTTAAATGTTTAGGAAGTAACTTCAATTCAACTTTAAGAGGTTTTTCAGTTGATGGATGAAAAGATTTATCTTTTCTATTGTGTCCAAAACTTCAAAACTTTCTAAAATATAATTTGAATCTTCCTCAAGAAAATCATCAAATTGCTCTAATTCCTCTTCTTGCTCATGTTCCATCACTTTCATTTCAGATTTCTCTTCATAATTTGCATTGAAATGACATTCACTCAGATATCTTATTATATCCAACATGCAACATTCGTCATCTTTACCTTTTCAAGGATACTTCATTGATTTTGAAATATTACAAGTAACTGTTTGATCATTGACACACATAGTTAATTCCCCTTTCTGTACATCTATCAATGCTCTTCTAGTGGCTAGGAAAGGTCTCCCCAAAATGATAGGTATCTCTTTATCTTTCTCTAGACTTGCACAATGAAATCAACAAGAAAGATAAATTGATCCACTTTCACTAAAACATCATCTATAACTCCCTTAGGATATGTTATTGAATGATCTGTTAACTACAAAGTTACAATAGTAGGGGATACTTCTCCTAATCCCATTATTTTAAATATTGATAATGGCATAAGGTTAATGCTTGTACCTAAATCACATAAAGCTTTCTCATAAAATTTGTATCTTACTGCACATGGAATTGTGAAGCTACCAAGGACCTTTGATCTTTTCAAAAAGCTTTTTTTGAATCTGCACCCCTCACTAAGTGCAACTGTCTCTTTATCTTTAAACTTTCTTTTTTTTTAAGAATATCTTTCATAAACTTCACATAACATGGAACTTTTTCTAAGGCTCCAACAAAAGTAATATTTATCGTAAGCTTTTTAATAATTTCCATAAATTTAAAAAAAAAATTTATCTAACTTATGTTGATAAAGCCTCTGAAGAAATGGAGGTGGTGGTTTTTCCAAGTCAATTTTATGTGGAGAAATAGTCTCTCTAAACCTTTTGGAGAGTCCTCTTTAGGCTCATCAAGTTCTTGTCTCTTTACTTCAATCTCTTTTTGAACTCTACCTTCCAACTCTATTCCACTTCTCAGTTGAACAGCTTTTACCTGCTCTTTATTTTGGTCTTTTGGATTTTCCTCAATATTACTAGGAAGGGTTTCTTGGGATCTATTACTTAATGAATTTGCTATTTTTCTCAGTTGATTCTCGATATTTCTAATTACAACTCCTTGACTTTGTAACTGATTTCCATTTTCTAGCGCCACTTCAGTTAGTGCTCACCCAAATTGACTATTTGATACCATTTGAATAATAGTAGGTTTAATTTCAAATGAATTAGCCATTAGAGAAGGTTTTTGAATACTACAATGAAGTTCATCTATAGTAGGGTTTGAATAATCTCTTAAAGGTCTAAATTCTTGAAGAGTTTCAGCATTTTAATTATTTTGGTTTGCCATTTCTTGAAATTTTTGAAATTTTTTTATATTTTATATTTTTTAAAATTTTCTAATAATACTTTATAATTTAGAATCATAAGGCATTAGTCTATTAGAACCTAAACTATGCATACATGACTACAAAATAAAATATAATCACTAAATATGAACATAAATAAAAACAACACTACAATATTTCTATAATAAATCTAAAAGTTTAAATAAGGCTTTCTAAAATAGAACTAAAATAGAGAATTTTTTTTTTCTAAAAATTCCTTCAAATTTTACTAATTTTTATCGACCACCGCGATGGATCTTTCTTTCTCCCGGGCAAGAGCACTTAAAACTTGATCCCACTTTCTGGTATAATAGTGCTATGATGTATGTGTGCTAAGATTCTCAATTCTCTTTGTTTATAATTCTTCTTTACAATGGTACCAAAAAATTTGTTTCGAGGTAAGTAAGAGTGAAATTGTTATATTTAATTATTGAGATACTACACAAGTATACGTATCGTTATCAAGTAATATAGGACTTTTTGATTAAGCCCCAAAATATCGAACCAACAAGGAGAACTAAAAACTCTTAAGAAAAAATTAGATAACAATATCTAATTTGAAAAAAGAGTCTTACTCACACTTTAGATACTTTAGTAGGAATGAAAGCTCGATTATTTTTAGTAATTTTTTATAATTGAAAATAAAATAAACAACTAACTAAATTTAACTAGATTTTTGTAAGATGAAAGCAATACTAATAAAATATCTTTTTCCTTATAATGAATTAGTAACAAGTATAAGAATTCAGTTGTGAAAGTATTTAAATTGTGTTGTGCCAAATAGGAACAATATTACTCTTTACCTTTACTAGAGATGCTATAAAGAACTTTGGCTAATATAAAGTTTGAATATTCCTGAAGACTGGCTTGGTAGGGAAGATAATAGATCTCACTCTAGAGTTACCTCTTCTCCCTCCACCTGGGGCCTAACTTCTCGTATCAAAATAAAAAATAATAGAACGAATTGGGGGTTTTAGTCTATCACTCTAAAGGCCCATAACTCTAAACCCTTCAACGTTTATTTCTCTATTTATTTGCACTCAATGATATGAATTACATTCTCATCATAGAATCTCATGTGGTTCTACCATTAGTTGACTGAGACAATACTATCATAGATCTTACATGTTCTGAAAACAAATTTTAACATGACAATTGGCCAAATCAAGAAGTAAATGAAGTACAAGGATTAAGTCATCACTTATTCCAACATTATAGATCAAAACTTCTCACAACTTCCATCCAACACTTATTTACTTATCATTTTAAGGAAAAAAGTTAAAGAAAACTACTCAAAATTCATGGAGAAAACACAACAACAATTAAGTTTAAAAACATAAGAAGTCTAAATTAAAACCAAATGTAGTCACAAAGATAAAAACTTATCTCAAATTCCTCTCCACCAAACTCTTGAAGTTCCTCTAAATCTCTTACTTTCTCTTACACCCCTCCCCAGGACTTTCTCTTCCACCCCTCCCTAGGTCTGGTCGCCCAACCCTAGAGGGTTAAAACTTCTTTATCTCACTAACAAACTACAATGGATTCTTACTTAAAACTATCTAATCACTTTCTTCTTCACTAGGAAAGATAATAGTGAGAGGAAACCCTAAATAAAATCCTAGAACTCCTTACTTTCTACTCTCTAAAAGTATTCTAAGTTTTCTATATATCTATTGTCTTTTCTTCCTCTCTTTTTCTCTCTCTCTCTCTCTATATATGTATCTCCTCAATTCAATCCAAGTCTTCCTTTTTATTGTTCTCCAAATGGCGTTTTGGTATCTCTTCAAAATGTGTCCACAGTTAATGAATCTTAAAGAGTTGCCTCTTTTCAAGAGCCATTTCAATGTATTTTAGTGCCCATTAATTGTAATTCACGTTTTTACTAAGAGTTGCTTCAAACACCCCTTCGAAATTCATCCAAAATTCCTTGAATTTTCATCATAACTATCTTTGGCGCGTAAGTGTAAGGTCTTCAGATTTTAGGCGTGACCTTCTCTGTCTTCTCATGCTTAAGTGTCAGTCCTGGGTGCTTAGGCGGTATAGTTCATTTTCACAACTTCTTTATTTTTTCTCCAAATTTGATCCTTTTTCACACCTTTCACCATATTTTATCCTTTTAATTGTACCTGAAAGAAAAATGCTCAAATACCTTTCATTAAAGTGCAATATCATCAAAAATAGGTATATAAATGTGTACATAAATGTTATTTATTTTAGGTGTATCATTCTTCAAAATATCCCAAACATTTAAAAGTGTTTGGGGAATAGCCCTAAACAACTTTTAAGAATCCTTTAAACTGTTTTGAGTTTATTCTATTATATTGTTAAATAGATCACCCCAAGGTTTGTTAGGTTTAAGCTATGCTCAACTTTATATCTCAATTAACCCATGAGAGAGGGTTCAAGTAAGCTTGAGTTTGTAGTGTTTGAAAGAGATTAATTATACTTTATCTTCTAGCTAATCCTCAAGTATGTTTAGATTAAGATTAGCTGACTCTAAAGCTCAAAAGACTCTATGGGTACATGCATAATTTAGGAAAATTCATATTAAGGAAATCTAATTAAAAGATTAACCTATGACTCAGCAATGGGTTTGAGACTCTAGATTAGTAAGTTATTGACTTCCTGACATATGTCCCTAACATTTTAATCATTCGAATCTATTCTTCTTCTAATGAAAAAAAATTAGGATAATTACAGTTATACCCTTCTTTTCTAAAAGTGGAGTTTGATTGGTTTCTACCTCTTACCCTCATGTTTCAATCACCTTAGAGTTTTGCTTAAGATCAAAATATTACCCTCTAAGCTTTATCCTAAATTTTAATTTGGGGTGAAAGATGGAATTTAAAATTTTAACCTTAAGGCTCTTATCTTCATAAGTTTTTAAATTAATTCACATGTGCATAAGAACTTGCTAACCTGCCTCTCATAGATTAATTAATGTACCAGAGAAGAAATCATATTTTTATAGTTTTTATTTTATTTTTTATATTTTCTTAATCCAAAAAATGGGAGTTTCCAAAGTTAATTCATTTAATCAACCAAAGTAAAGTTTCTGTCCTTAAGAAAATTATTGTGGGTTCATCTAGCTCAGAGGACCATTTGGGCTAATTTTTATGAATTTTTTAATTATATTTTAATTTTAACAATTATTTGTTTATTTTGTTGGTTATTAAATATAAAATGCATTTTATTTTGAAAAACTAATTTTATTTTTTCATTGATCTCACTGACTTCAACGAACTCAAAGTAATTTATTTTGTGTTTTTCAAATATTTATTTTATTTTTTATAATTATTTTTAGTGAAAAGTTAGGAAAATACATAATTAGGCATTTAAAAATACATAAATTTGTTTAAAAAATTAGGAAAAATATTTCAATTGGTCCCAAATTGCATCAAAATGTCACAAATTGTTTATTTTTTATGACTTAATTGAGAAAGGAATTGAAGTTTTTATTGATGATTTCTCAGTCCTTGTAAATTCTTTTAATTCATGTTTAGATCACTTAACAAGAGTTCTAAAATGCTGTGAAGAAATAAATATTGTTCTTAATTGGAAAAAAAATGTCAATTGATGGTTGCAGGAGGAATTGTGTTAGGGAATAAAATTTTTGAAAATGGCATGGAAGTACATCCAGTAAAAATTCAAGTTATTGTTGAATTACCACCTCCAACATCTATGAGAGGGGAAGAAGGTTTCTAGGTTATGTTGGGTTCTATAGACGATATATTAAAGACTTTTCCAAAATTTCCAAGCCTCTATGTCATCTTTTAGAAAAAGTCACTAACTTTGCTTTTAATGAGGAGTGCCTAAATGCATTCAGTTTAATAAAGGAAATATCAATAACTACACCTATTATTGTTACACTTGACTGGGAAAACCTTTTAAATTAATGTGTTATGCGACTGATTATTCTATTAGGGTTGTACTAAGGCAAAGATACGATAAAGTTTTTAAGGATAAATAATATGCCAATAAAACCTTTAATGAAGCTCAAATTAATTATACCACTACTAACAAGGAATTGTTTGCTATAGTATATGTTTTTGATAAATTTAGTCCTTATCTTATTGGGGAAAAATGTATTGTGCATACTGATTATTCTGCTATTAAATATTTAAAGATGAAGAATGATGCAAAACCATGATTAATTAGATGAGTGGTTTTAATGCAAGAATTTGATTTTTAAGTTGTGGATAAGAAAGGTACTAATAATCAAATAACTGATCATTTGTCAAGGCTTGAACAAAAAAATAATTCTAACTTTAATGATGAAATAAATGAAAATTTTCCTGATGAATATATAAGATTAATGAATCGTGAATCCCGTGGTTTGCTGATATAATAAACTATTTAGTTAGTAACAATTTACCATACAAATTAGATAACCATTAAATAAAAAAGTTTATTTTTTATTCAAAATTTTACTTTTGGGACAACCCTTATTTATATAAGCAATGTAAGAATTTAGAAATTTGAAGATGTGTACCGATTGACAAACTTGAGAAATTATTCAAAAATGTCATGAATCACATTCTGGAGGACATGTTGGGGTTGATAAAACTACATTTAAGATTTTACAATCTGGATTTTATTGGCCTATTTTATTAAGGAATGTTAATAATTATATAAAAGCTTGTGATCGATGTCAGAGAGTAGAAAAAATTTCTAGAAAAAAATGAAATGCCCCTAAATTTTACTTTGGAAGTTTAAATTTTTTATGTTTGGGTTTATATTTTATGAGACCATTTATACCATCTTCTTGAAAAATTTATATTTTGATTGTTGTGGATTATGTTTCTAAATTTATTGATGTTGTTACTTTACCTCGCTTTGATGCTAAAGTATTGCAAAAATTTTAAAGAAAAATATTTTTACTAGATTTGGAATGCCTAGAGTAATTATTACGGATGAGGGAAGTTTTAAGAATAGAACCATTGGAGCATTAACTCAGAAGTATGGAAATAAGCACAGAATCTCCACAACATATCATCCTCAAACTTGTGGTCTAACTAAAGTATCTAATCGGGAAATTAAACAAATATTAAAAAAAAGTGTTAATCCTAACATGAAGGATTGGTCTTCTAGGCTAGATAGTACATTATGGGCGTATAGGACTGCATATAAAAATTCTATAGGAATGTCACCATTTAGGCTCAAATAAGAAAAAGCTTGTCACTTACCTGTAGAGATTAAGCATAAAGCATATTGAGCTACAAAAAAAATTAATATTATTTGAAAGATGCCAGAGAGAAATAATTATTGCAATTTAATGAGCTTAAAGAAATAATGATTGAATCTTATGAAAGTGCTAATATTTATTAATACAAAATAAAAATGTGGCATCGTAAAAGAATTTTGAAAAAACATTTTGAGTCTGGACAAGAAGTTCTACTATATAATATAAGACTAAAATTATTTCTAGGAAAACTTAAGTCCACATAGAAATGACCATTTATTGTGATAAGATTCTATCCTTATGGAGTCGTTGATATTGAAGATAGAAAAACTAGAAAAATAATTAAGGTCAATGGAAAAAGATTGAAACCATATATATGCGGAAGTAATCCTACATTTGAGAAGGTTCTGATGCTTGGTCAACAAAAGTAAAAATAATTGGATACGTTGGGCTGTCAACATTAAACCAAGCACTTTGTTGGAGGCAATTCATAGTTACCAGTGTAGATTGATTTGATTCGGTGATTGTTGTTATGTTGAGTTCATAACTTTATTTGGGGTCTTACATGATTAAGTGGGCTCAAAACATTAATTTAACGATCATAGAGTGGTTGGGACTTGAAAATTGGACCTTAGGCATTTTTGGGTGTTGGCGCCTAGGCGTCGAACTTGGCGCTTAAGCGCCCCATTTTCTGTGAGCCTGGAGCCTAGGCGCCACAGTTCGATTAACTCCCAAAAGGACCAAATTTTTGTTTTTGGTCATTCCTTCTCTATTTATAGGACTTTGGATGGGATTAGAGCCATCTTCTTCACATTTCTAAGTGTTGTAGAGAAGGAGAAGAGTGGAAAAAGCATTCTAATCTTGAGATTATGGCTTTATCACCAAAGGATTGTAAGAGTAATGGTGATAATAAGCTTGTGCATAAGGATGCTTAGACTTATTTTAATGGATTCTTAACATTGAGTCTGGAGCGGCTTAGTGATAAATTGGGGATGATGGAAGATGAATTATCTTTTCTACACAACAAGTTGAGTGATATGTACCACAAGTATGAACACTTGGAGTGGCAGATGAAACTCAAATTCAACCATTTCACATGCTTCAAGGACTATCAAGTAACCATGTATAACAACAACAAGTGGATTGATGACAATTTTGCTCAAGATTTTCTATGTGCTCCTTTTTACCACTTGTTTGATTGTAATTATCTTTTGAAGGAGAAAGTGGGTGACATAATCGTTCACAACTATTCTTAGATTATTATGTGGAAAATCTATTTGAATTAAGTGTTATGTAATTGTGTGCTGACTTTGAATTTATGTGACCCCAGTACTATAAACTAGTGTTTTATGTCGTCTTTGCTTTTAATGAATTTATGTAATGTCCTTTTGTATTGAACAAATTATTATTATAAGAAAAATTTTCATGTTCATGTTGTTAGTTCTTATTTTAGTGTGTTTGGGTGATTGCATTGACTTAAATTTAAGTCGCACAAGCAATTATTGGAAAGTTGATGAAGCCAATTAACTATTGAATTAATGATTAAATTTGACATATTATGGGTTGAAAATCTTATATTTGTTGTGCTTTTTTGAAGAACAAAAATTTTCATTATCTAAACTGTAGAGCATTGATGCCTAAGAGCCCAAACTGGCACCTAGGCATCGAACTAGCATAAATTGCCTTAAACTGCAAAATTGAACCAGTGCCTTACCTTCTTTGATGTCTTTGCCTTCTTTCTTTGGTTTTGGGATATTTCACCCTAGGGCTTCTTGATATTGCTTATTTTGAAGGATTATTGGATCAAAATATTTGGAAATCATTATCATTGGGTAAGAGCTTAACTTTGCCTTTGGAAATTTTTATTTTTACCTTGTATTTTCTCCACATTGTGATCGGGTTGAAAAATGAAAAATTTGGGAGAAAATGGTGGAGAATGTACGATGAATAAATTATTTGCTTGAAAATCACTTTTAGGAGTCCATATAAATTTATTTTGGATTTTATTTGTATTTTTATTCAATTTTTTTAATATTTTAAAATGGCTTCTGAAATAAAGAAGGATAAAAGCAAGAGCTCTTATGATTCTAGAAGTTTTTTAGTCGTGTGGCATAAGATTGTTATAGTGAAAATTTGATGTCAAAGAAACTTATTCAGGAGCAGGCTTTTCTTTCCCCTGGTGGTTTAGTTGAAAATCTTATCATTGCTAAGAATTAGGAAGTTTTTTGCTTTTCTTCTGCTGCCGCTATTATTTCTATTATTTGATATTTTTATGCAAACTTCCTTGAGGAATTTGATGATTTAGTTTTTTTTTTTAGAGAAAAACAAGTGGATTTCAACCTAGTTTGGATCAACAAATTATTTAAGCTGCATGATGTGACTAATTGCTTTTATTCTTAGTTTAGTCCTTCTTAAGGAGAGTTGTAAGAGATTATTGCATATCTTATTGATGGACGTGGAAGCTGGAAGGTAAGAGGTAATAAAAATGGAAACTTTATATCTTTTTCACTGAATGTCGTGTGCAAGGCATGTCATTAATTTATCTTTGTTCACCTTCTCCCTTCAAGCCACTTGAGTGAAGTGACTTAAGATAGGGCTTTGATGAACTACTGCATTTAGGTGATGAAGACCATTGGTGTTGGCTCCCTGTATACAAGAGTATTTTTCATGATTCTAGAGGATGAACTACAACAGTTTTGGGTTACCCTTCTATTATTTTTTACATTATGCAAGAAATCGGGATTTGAGTCTTGGGAGGCGTTGCTCTAGCTACTAAAGCCTATTGGATGGGAAAATGTCCATGCATATAAAAGACTTTAAGGTAGAGCTGTCGATGCATCATCTACTTCAGCCTCAAGACCATCTATTTTTGGTGCTTCTTCCTTAAACACTGTCATAAAGCAATTGCTTATTTAGCAAAGAGATATTCTATCATTATAGAGTCAGATGCAAAATGTAAAAGAACATATGGATCATTATGATGAGTATTTACAGTGGAAGAGTGACTATGTGCTACTTTGATGAAAATTTGATGAAATTCTTGAAGGGTGATTATTCAGTTTAGTTTCCTACTTGCCCCAGATTTTCACCATATCAAAGTCACAGACTAATAAAGAAAGATGATGAGGAGGAGGAGGATGATGATCAGATTTATGTTTTTTTTTTCTGATGTAGATTTTATTAGTCAGCTTGATGTACTGTCAGTGGGTTTTATGTTAAACCTTTTTATTTTTTTTATAATGCATTACTGTTTTAGTTTTGCACCTATTATTTAGAAATGTCTATGTTTTACATTAGTATTTCACTTTGCAAGTTTCATGCTTTCTATTTAAGTTTTAGATTTACTACTGCTCAGCACTTATTTTT
>NW_018220180.1:0-5164 GCF_001263595.1 Phalaenopsis equestris
GCCCAGCACAGGGGCAAAACTAAAACATTTCAAAGGAAAAAATCGATCCCAACACAGGGGTAAACTGAGCCCTGTAAAAAGAACAAAACAGGGGGCCATAGAGAGTAAATTGAACCCAGCAGAAAAGGGAAAACAGAAATAGAATTCCAGCCAAAATCGAGTCCAGCAGGTAGAGTCAAAATAAAACACAATCTCAGCTCAACTAAAACCAGCTAAAAGGGGTAAAAACAGATAAACCTCTGAGCCAAACTGAGCCCAGATCTTAGGCAGAACCAAGCCCAATATAAGAGCTAAGAAAAAAAAGAATGCAATTTAAGCCAAATTGAGCCCTCCAAAGGGGGAGAAACAGTAGAGAACTTTCAGCTAAGACATAATACCAAAAGGAGCCAAACTGAGCCCACTAAATGGGTCAAAAAAATAATGTAAAACGTTCAGTTAAATCCAGCCTAGAAGAAGCCAAAACCGAGCCCAACAAAGGAGCCAAAAACAGAGAAAATTTTTTATCTATATATCCCACCTAACATAGCCAAAACCGAGCCCTTCAAATGGGTTAAAACAGAGAACATTTTTTTTCATTTATAATTCCCTCCTAGCAGAGCCAAAACCAAGCCATCACATGCGCAAACCGAGCTCAGCATAAGGGCAAACCGAGCTCACAAGAAAAGCAAAACAGAAAATATTTCTCCTTGGAGCTTCATATTCCAAAATATCGTGCTAACATATATTTCAAATAGAACAAAATAACACGAAACATTTAAGTGTGCATACATCACTAAAGCCAACATCTTTCAACACTAAAATGGATTCCTGCATAGATTTTAGGTGAGCAAGCATTAATACAAAACTTATATTCATGCCCTTTTTATGTATTTTAAATAGGAAGGAAGCATAAGTCATCATTCTTCTTTTAACAGTAAGCTGCTTCAGCAAGAAGCAAAGAAAGAAAGCCACAATTTCCAGCATATAGATAAAGAAATCTTAAAAGTATAAGAAGAAGATTTATATGTGAGAAGGGACATAAACCTGCTTTTCCTAAGATCTTATTTCAACTAGTCCACATAAAGTGTCTAAATCAGATCCAACAAAAGTATTAAAGGCCCAATTTTTTTTTTGTATCAATGCCTTTGTTAAATAGTTGTTAAAACAAATCAAAAGCCTCATATATGCATTTTTTTTTTATTTTAGTACTCCCAACATGTGTCGAGCATGGTGATAGATCATAGAAAAGATAGAAGAAGTACCTTATTTGAGATTTCCTAAAAGAAAAACAAAGAAAAAGACACCAAGCTCCAAAACGTCCAGCACACAGGAACCTAGCCGAAAAGGTAACTTCAGCAGGTCTTCTCTTCCTAAAAGCTTCAGAAAACAGCAACCCTCGAATGCTCCACACTCCCAGCACACGAAGAACTTAGCTTAGAAAGAATTTCGACAGAGCCTTTCCTCCTAAAAGCCTCGAAAAGCAAAACATCAGACTCCCCTTTCTCTCAAAAAAAATTCAACAACCCAAAACAGCACCCTAAGAAGCCTTTTTATAGGCAAAGAAGAGAGGGGACAACCACCTAGCCTCACTGGTGTTCGAATCAAATAACGGGAGTGAATCGTCACCATAAAGGAGGAGAAAGTAAAGCCTCGAGAAGAAGAAGGGTCTGTCAGCTGAGCTCCCACGATTGGAGAGTCGAGAGGTCGAGCGGCCACACGAGGAAGGAGAAGAGTCGAGAGAGAGAGAGGGAGATTGTTGCGTGGATAAGCCATGGAATCTAGGGCATGAAGAGGGACGAGCCGAGCCGCTCATAGGGTCGCGGGATGGGTCAAATGAGGAGTTAAATGTGCGAGTAGAGGGTTTAGGGTTATAATTAAGATTATAAATAATAATATAAGTATATAAAAATATTAATATTTCAAAAAAAAAATTTTGATTCAAACTTTTTACTCATGCGTCAGATTGTAGAAAATTGAATGTCGTCTTTAGATAATTTCGACGTTCTGGACGCTCTGGTAGGGTCTATTTCATCATCGGATATCGTTTTGACGAATTCATCGATTTGCGTGCAATTTTGCTCGTGTAAGAAATATAACAATATGGGTGTCTTTTCCTACTAAAATTGGTGTCCTAGACGCATTAGCACAATCCATTTTGTCGTCAGAGGTCGTCCGGAGAAGTTCTCATTTTCACCCATCCTTTAAGCTCAATTTAGGTCTGATTTTGTGCAACTTAATGAATTTTGTGCATTTGGTGTGCATGTGTGATGATAAAGTCTTGAAGTGATTTTCCTAGGGCTTAATATCCTATTAGGAACTTCTCTCTGAGTCTCCGCATTATAGTCTTTTACCACTCGACTATAGGACGATGGTTTTGAGATCATCAATGCGAGAAATCACAGAAGAAATAGAAAGTAGCTGAAATTTCTAAAAAGGGTGAATCCAAATTCTAGTTTTCTAAGATGGTCAATAGGAACTCCTAGAGCTAGATCCTAGAATCCTAGGAAAAGAGTAATGACCTCAACATGAGGTCAACACGGGCCCACATAAAAAAATATTAGATTGGAACCACAGAGTTTATTGGAGTAGAAATGCAGACTCCAATAACCCCCGCAATAGCCCCAAAATAACCTCGAAATAACCTTCGCGGTGTTATTTATGAGTTTATCTTCAATAACTCTGAAATAACCCTGAAATAATCTCTGCGGTGTTATTTTTGGGTTATTGAAGTGGAATATGAGTTTCTATTCAATAACTTTAAAATAACATCTATGGTGTTATTTTAGGGTTATTGAATTGGAACCGCAGAGACTATTTTGGAGTTATTGAAGTGGAATATATGGATTTCTCATCAATACGCTATAAATAACACTGAAATAACCCTGAAATAACTTTCACGGTTCCACTTCAATAACCTCGAAATAAACTTCGCGATGTAGCACATGTTGCAACATATTATTGGAGTTCGCACATAGAGCTACCTCCGGAGTTCAAAAAGAAAATTTTTCCCATGAATTGACTTGGACATATGCACACAATCAAGATTAGAAACAAAGGCTTTATAAGTGATGATAACCTGTCATAGGCAACATACTCCTGAATATGATAGTTTGTGTATTTTTTCTTGTATCTCCACCGGATTTCACCTCCTTTGGAACTTCGTGAACAATTCTGCGGTTGCATCTTGTCCTTATCCTGCTCAGTGAATTTCTTTCTCCTAGTATACACATGAAGTTCCTTAGAAATATCAGTGGTTCATTAGAAATATCAGTGTTATCAATTTCAGGTTGGATGTTCAAAGGTTGTGATGATTCTATATTAGTGTGGATATTCAGACAAGTGTTTTAAGACTGATACTCACCCAGACTCTCCCCCTGAATATCAGATATGAGATAGTATGGTTGCTTTTCAAAGAAAGTCGAATCAATTTAGTTATTGTATTTTTTTGTAATGAGAGAATAGCACCTTTTTATTAGAAGCATGCCCAAGGAAGAAACATGTGATGGATTTTAGGTCAAATTTTATGTAGTTTGGTAGGTGAATGTGAACAAATAAGACACATAAATATATTTTTAGAAGAAGATTTAAGGAGAAGGCTCTAACATGATAGTATTTTTCCATCATAACATCGAGAGAGACTTTGAAATCAAAGACCCTCCTTGGCATTATGTTATTGGGGTAGGTAGCTGTGAGCACATCTCCCCAAAAAAAAATTGAAAAATTAAGAAAAAGCATTATAGACCTAGATACCTCAAGGAGATGTCAATTATTCCTCTCATCTATTTCATTTTGTAGTGAGGTCTCAATAGAGGAACTCACATAGAAGATACAATTCTTTCAAAAGTATGGTTCATAGATACATTAAAATTTTTTTGGCATAGATACAGTTAAAATATTTTTTGACATTAAAATTTACATTAGAACTGAGTGTTAATCATACTATGGAAGGATTCAAAGAATTATGCAGTTTCATATTTCTCCTCCATGAGAAATAACTAATCAGTTCTAGAGTAATCATCAATAAAGGAGATAAACCATCTGGCTCCATTGATGGATTTCAATTTTGAAGGTCCCCAACTGTCACTGTAGATGATAGAGAAAGAATGTGATGGTTTGTGTTGAGACAAATGATAAAACATGGCGAGTATGTTTACCCAATCGGCAGGTTTCACAGTGATAAAACTCTGGCTTTTTATTAATAAAGAGATGGGGATAATTTTGCAAATCTAACAAATTTAGTTATTAACAAATTTAGTTCAATTTAATTTTGCAAGGTCACTAAATTCCATTTTAACACAGTTGACGTCATGAGTAAGCTTGCTAATATAAAGTAAGTTGCAATCTAATTTTGGAATATATAGTAAAAGGAAATGCTAAATATCTTTAGAGATGTTTACTTCTCCTTTCCCAACAATCCTGGAATGAGATTCATCTGCAAATCTAACAAATTTAGAGATGGTGAACTCATGTTAGTGGGTGAGAGCATGAATGTTTGTAGTCATGTGAGCAGAAGCACCCAAGTTCATTGTCCAAGGACAAAATCTTTCATTGTTAGCAAGATAGAAAGATATGATATATTGGTGTATCATCAAGCTGGTAGGTTGTTCATTTATGCTGGAAAAAAAAATTTCAACACCTCCAACAGTTCCTCGGTAAAGGGACTAGCCAACCCTTCACAAGAAATAGAGGCATGGGCTTTAATATCTTGGTCCTTCTTCCCTTGTCCAGGTTTCCAATCTGTAGGTTTTCCAAGTAGTTTCCAACACTTGCCCTATGTGTGACCAAGTTTCTTGCAATTCTCGCAATGTTCACATAAGGGGCGATTCTTCTTTGGTTTTGACTCATGAGAGGAGTTGTGTGTGTACAACACGAAGCTTTCAGTGCTAAATGAATACACACATCCCCACACATCCTGCAATCATGGGCTTCTTCATACTTTCTTCACTTCAAATTCAGAAAAGGCTTCCCTAGTAGTAGAAGGATGTTTCACCCCATGATTCTCCTTCTCACTTCATATAAGTTATTATTTAGACCTAATAAGAACTTCAACATCCTCTTCTTCTCCACTATTATTTTATACATCATAGCATCTTGGGCCCTTTCATACATAAGTATCATATATATATATATATATATATATTATTTATATATCTATGTATGTATATTACTGTACATTATTTTAGTG
>NW_018220180.1:5273-6922 GCF_001263595.1 Phalaenopsis equestris
CATTCGTCTGCTCGACGAGTTTGCTTCGTGTTCGCGTCTGCTCGTGAAGCTTCTCACTATTTTTTTCCTGCCGCAACAACTTCGCTGTAGCTCAACTCCGACAGCTTTCCTTGTTTTGATGGCGCCTCTTTGTTTGGTTGAGCCGAACAAAGTCTCCTTTGCTCATATGGTGGGTAACCCTCAGGTGGAGTCTGCAGTGGGATTCCACTCAAGTTATAAGAAATCTCCTGAGGGTATAGATGATTGTTCTTTTTATTAAAAAGGGAAGCAAGAAATGTAGAAAAAAAATAATCTTTTTCTCTGAATCAGAAATTTCTATTTTGACGGAAAAATTCAAGTTTCTCTTATTGAAAAATTTCAGTGGGGACATCCTTCTATGGAGGTTATCAGAAAGAGGGTGATCTTAAGCTAGTAGGCAAGTGGAAAATGAGACTCGTGGATAGGAGTCATGTGTTGATCCAACTAACAATGGCTGAAGAATACACCATAATTTTTTCTAAGAAATATTTTAATATCGAAGACAAATCAATGAATTTACTCAAGTGGTCTCCTAATTTCGACCCAAATCATGAAACTCCCACTGTACCGGTATGGTTTAGTTTACCTGGTCTCAAGCTACATTTTTTTCACCATCAGGTTCTCTACTCTATTTGGGTCATCCTTAAGGATCCTTTGAAACTAGATTTGCCCACTTTCAACCTAACTAGACCCTTGGTGGCCAGAATACTTGTGGAAAGGGATATTACTTTACCTGATGTTACTGAAGCTTGGTTGGGCACAACTCATAATGGTTATCAGAAACAAATCGTCATAGAACACAAACCCTCATATTGTACCCACTATAAGATATTTGGTCATACCCTTGCTAAATGTCACAAAGTTCATCCTAATTTGGAATCTAAGGTTCAAGTGAATAAGGGTGGGTTTAACCCCACTTCTGTGGACATTTTAGTTCCACCTGAGGAGGATACTACAAAACAGGTGTCTGTTGCACTTGAGGACCCCCCATGACACTGTTGTTACTGTTACTGCGAGTGATGCGATGCTGGCACTTACAAACTCTATACAAAACAATTCTGATGGACTATTACCTATAAATGATAGTGTTCAGACTGATAATCAGGAGAGCCTCGCAGCTCCACTCCTTCAAAAAGTAACCGTTGTAGCGGCAACTCATACTTCACATATTGTAGAACCTACCGTGGGTACTACTATTGGTAAGTAATCCTTCTGTTTCAGCTCTACCCCATCAGGCGGATTCTTCGGAGGATGAGGAATGACAAGTTTATACTTTCAGGAGGAAGAAGAAGAACGGAGATCTACTTGAGCTCGGGAGTTTTATGGATGATATTTTAGATGACACTTTAGTTACCATGGGTAATGGTCAGCACCTTACCAATCTGCTAGTTGGATCCCTACCGAGAACTAGAGCCAGAGGCAAGACTAGATTGGGATGACCCACACTTTTTCAGCGCACGGGTAATTTTTGGGTTTCTTTTTATTTCTATATCTACACATCTTTTACATTTTTTGGTGTGTGTTGTATCGTATGGGTTGGGTGTTTAGGCCCACCCATACAAACCTATCTGTATCTTTATCTTTAATATATCAGCCCTTGGGCTTTTTCAATATATATATATATATATATA
>NW_018220180.1:6942-8457 GCF_001263595.1 Phalaenopsis equestris
AATGGGCGAGAATACTTATCAAAGTAATAGAAATAATATATATATATATATATATATAATTGTAATCAATATCTTGTAAGTGTGTTATAGTCTTGAGTCATGCGTAACTCTTGTTGTCAGAGCTCATGCAGTATTGTTTCAATCTCAAACAATTTTGAGGCATTGTCAATACTAGAATATGTCCCACGAGCTACTTCACAAACCTTTTGTGTTGTCTTAAAAAGCAAGAAATTTTCTACAACATTTGTGGCCATAGAATTGATCAACCAAGACATTACTTTATGGAGCGATGATTAAGACCAGTGAGCTTATGAACTGTGCCCTCCAAGAAGATGTTCCTCTTTTCATTCTTCCACAAATGTGTATAAACACGGATTGGGACCATTGAAGTTGTTGACATTGAAATTATGATTTGTGCTAAAATGAGAGAATTTCAAGGATATTTGGACAAAATTCAGTCCCTGTTTCAGAACTAACCTTTTGAGTATAGCTAGACATCTTCATGACTTACTATATCACAAGCCCTATGCACATTTAAGGTTGGAAAGAATTCCTAACTGATTGTGATGGCTGATTGTGATGTTTGCTTGAACGATGAATGGCTGGAAGGTTTCGAGATGGGAAGGGCTTGCAGGAAGACTGACAGTGTCATGACACGACCCGGGGTTTGGAATCAACCCAAACGAGAAATAAAGGTTGGAGGATATTAAACAAATTTTCTTATTTTCTATCATTATTGATGATTTAAAAAGTGTAAATAAAAAAGCCATTATAAATTAAATTAAAGCTATTATAAATTTATCTTAGGTCAGGTTGTTCGCATCTTCTATAAACATTGTCTATTTTATTGTTCATTTTTTAATCAACAAATTATACCTGAAATGTAATTTTAAAATAACACCGAACTAACCAAAACAGTGAATAGTCACACTTTTAAACTACATTAACACAACGAAAAAAAATAATAATATACATGTAAGTTGACCTTTTAATAAATCAATATAAAACATTTGATAGTTTATTAATATAATCACTAGCTATACTTCGTTGTATCCAAATTGTTTTCACATATCAATATTATGTCTATCATTTTATATCTATACAACTGTCACAAATACCAAAAAAAATTACAGCAGTTTAGGTACTTCAATATTAATATTAGTGTTCATTTACATGCACGAGTACCTTAACGTTCCCCCGCTGATACCATAAAGGGATAACTCCATCATAGTCAAGCAAACACATATAATCAATCTATGTAGTTGTTGACCTCATTTTTAGTGAGGTCTAGTCTTCCGTTTAGGGTTTAGGATCTAGCCTTAGGGATCTCCCTTCGACAATCTTAGAACCTTAGAAATGGGACCCGCCTCATTTTAAAAAAAAATTCAACTCGCTTCTGTATTCTTTTGTGGTTTCGCGTGTGTGGTATCGACTTCTAACACTTAGAAGGATGAAACCAACATGAGGAACCCAAAAGGGATCCCTATAGGACCTTTTGAGCCTTAGGGTGACCTT